>NC_046664.1:48770978-48774209 GCF_010883055.1 Belonocnema kinseyi
AGGCTTTGGTTACGGTCTGAGAAGACGGCCGGATATTAACTCCCATATACTACAAGGTTGCTGAAGGCTGGTGACCTTCTCAGCATGAAAACAAAAACACAAACCCAATATTACTCTCGGTTCCAGTTCTACCTCCTCCCTCCCCAACCCTCTCTTATTAACTGAAGTTTTGGTGGGACTGACGTTATAACTACAATCTGCACCATATGACGATTTGATACTTAACTTTGACATGATTTCGACTCCGAAAATAAACGTATTACATAAAGGTTATAGTTGGACATATAATCTAAACAATGAATAATACAAACTACAAAATAGCCTTGGAAATGACTGGAACTTTTAATGACAAAAGGCATGCACACGGAAAATCTAAAGGTCATGTTTCAGGCTACATGCCAGTTGATTGTGATCCTAGATAACTAAAAGACGCCTTCTGGGACACTTTAAATGACACAATAAATATTTGCGAATATGGGGAAATAATAATTCTACTAGGAGACATGAACGGATGGGTGGGCATCCTAAATCAGGATACAGAAAGAGTACCAGGTAATTTTGGGGATCCAAGGACAAACTATAACGGAGATAAATTAGTTATTCTATGCTTAGAAAGTATTCTGTTTATTACAAATACTTGGTTTCGGCATAAAATGATCCACATGTACACCTGGTCTAAAGAAAATAGCCGCAGTATAGTTGACTTTGTTGTTGCGGATGAAAGACTAAGGGAGTTAGTAAAAGATACAAGGGTCATGAGGGGTCCTGAATGCAATACTGATTATCTCCTTCTGATCTCAAAAATTAACTTACGTCGGGGATGGAGAAAAAAGAGAACCAAGAAAACAAAACAAACGCGAATCAAAATTGAAAACCTACAGAAACCGGATGTGCGAATAGATTTCCAAAATAAGATAATCAAAAGCATAGATAGGGCAACATGGGAGAACCGTATAAAAAAAAAAGATATAGAGGGCGTCTGGATAATGTTGCGAGATATCCTTGTTAGATTTACGATCGAAGTGTGTGGTACCGCAGTTGTAGGAAGAATGTCTGGTGATGCGCGGTAGAATAATGAAATTCAGACTGCCCAAAAAGCAAAGAGAGAAGCGCACAAGAGAACTTTGAACATTGCAGGTCTCAGCAATGAGGAAAGAAATAGATGTAGAAATGATTATAGACGCGAAAACAGGGTACTCAAACGATTAATTAAGGAACGTAAAGATACAATTAGAGCAGAAGAAGAAATGAAAATACAAAACGACTTTGAAGGAATGAAGAAACTGCTTTGTAAAAAAATTAAAGGAAAAAAAGTACAGAAGTTGTCAACATGAGAAATAGTAAGGGGGAAATGGTATATGATGCAGACGGATTGCTAGAGGCTTTCAGAGACTATTTCAGGAGACAATTCGAAGATGAAGCTATAGGACACCAGAACTGCGATGTTGATTGCGATCCGATAGAAAACTCAATTGAGAAAGTCTGTCTCACTGTGGTTATGGATATAATTAAGAACTTGAAAAACGGTAAGGCTGCCGGGTTAGACGGTATTAACGCTGAAATGCTTAAACACGGTGGCGAGTGCATACCACATAGACTGTGCGAATTGATAAATTTATGTTTCGAGATGGGAGACGTCCCAGACGATTGGAAAAAAGCGATTATCGTACCAATATACAAAAGAAAGGGAGATAAATTTACTGCAATAATTACAGAGGGAGTAGCTTATTAAGTACCGTAAGTAAAATATACTCAAAAATACTTATTCGTAGGGTAATGAAAATAACAGAAGTAAAGATTTGGGAAGTCCAAAGTGGGTTTATGCCAGGAAGGTCATGTACGGAGCAAATATTTAGCTTAAGGCAAATAACAGAAAAAAGTTTGAGAATAGGAAAAAAAGTTTTCTGTGCATTTGTTGACCTAGAAAAAGCTTTTGACAAGGTATATAGAAGTAAACTTTGGGAAGTCCTAAAAGAGTATGGAGTCAATGAATGGCTCCTACAAGCTATAAAGACAATATATACAGGTAGCAAAGCGAGTGTAAGAGTGAATGGGAAATTAAGTGACTGTTTCGATATTATTCAAGGAGTTAGACAAGGATGCGTTATGTCTTCATGGTTATTTATTTTATTTATGGACAATTGTTTAAGAATGGCTCTTTTCCACGAAGAGGGTGTGGATCTCGAAACAGTAAGGGTACGTGGGTTAGCGTTCGCAGATGATAAGGTTCTTATGGCAGAGTCAATCGAAGACTTACAAAGAATGTTGAATAAACTAGATGCAAGCATGAAGAACATGGGCCTCAAAATTAACGCAAATAAAAAAAAATCTATGGTGTTCGAAGAAAAGAGTGAGAAAGCACTAGGCAATATTTTATTAAATGATGAGAGAATTGAACAAGTTGATAAGTTCGTGTACCATGGTAGCTTATTTACTAGGGACGGGAAGATGGATGAGGAATTAGATAGACGAATAAATGAAGGTAAGAAGGTTATTGGTAGAGCAGGTCCCCTTATCAGAAGTAAAAATATATCAAATAAAGCTAAAATGGCAATACATATTTCCATATTTGTACCGACAGTACTATACGGTAGCGAGACATGGACTTATCAAGAAAAAGATAAGAGTAAAATTAACGCAATTGACATGAGATTCATGCGTATGATATGCGGGAAAACCCTGATGGACAAAGTAAGTAACGAGACAATTGTAAAAGAATGTAATGTAGAAGAGACGCTAGTAGACACATGGGAAAGAAATCGGTTAAGATGGTGCGGGCATGTTGAGAGAATGCTAAATGAACGGCTAATAAAACAAGTGTATCAAGGTAAAGTAAATGGCAGCTTGCCCAGAGGTAGACTGCGGAAAGAATGGTTAGAATGTGTGAATGAGACCCTAGTTAGAACAGATATAAGAAGTAACAGAAACACCAGTCTCCATGAAAAAATGCATGGACATAAAAGAAGCTACAGAAGTATGCCAGGACCTTGGCCACTAATGGACCCAAGTAGGGAACCTTACATAACGACTTTGTGAGGATCTTCACTTGGGGTGATTGCTAGAGAGATTGATCAGAAACCTGGGTCGGAGCAGTTTTGCGGAACGAACGTGTTATTTACATAAATAACACGAGAATTCTGGATCAATCTGAAAAATCTCTATCTCTTCCAGACACTACTCGTTTCCCCCACCGAGTGAGTCACGCCTACCCAGAAAGGGAAATTTCTTAAT
>NC_046664.1:48774309-48795657 GCF_010883055.1 Belonocnema kinseyi
TTGGTCCCTATGGGTACCCTACTTGAGTCAGAAACTTAAAAAAAAAAAAAAAAATTAGTAAATTTCTATAAGAAGTAGCTAAACAAAATAAGAAGGGATGCCACGCAGTCACTATTAGTTAATTTTCATTCAATACAATAACTCGTGCGTTAATCAATATACATTTCAGGTTTATACCTATTTTTGAATTATCTTAAATTATCTTTAATATTTCAGGGTATTTATAAAGATTCCAGGAAATTTTTAATCGATTTTAATAATTTGAAGAAATTTTTTAAATTTTAGGGTATTTCCAAAACTTCTGAAGCCTTTTTCAAGATCTTTTAATTTGAAGTATTTCAGGGAATTTGCAAGGATTCCAAGGAATTTTTTTATCAATTTAAATATTTTACGATGAGGAGTTATTTTTACAATTTCTGAAAATATGGGACAATTTTACAGGAGGGATGAGGTGTTAAAATATTTCACGTTATTTTCTAAGATTCTCGAGGATTTCAATGATTTTAAGGGATTTTCTATCCCTCAATGTATTTTAATAGATTTTTCATGATTTCAGAAAATATCATCATAAAATTTCACTTGATTTTATAATATTATAGTGGTTTTTAAAGAATGCATTCATGAGAAGTGAGGTATTATGTAGAGCCGTACAGATTTGAAGATAATTGGAATTCACCCTTCATTTTTATTACTTTATCCTAAATTTGTTGGAATTCTCTTGAATTTGATTATTTTTTCTTTAAATTTTATGAGTTCACTGGAATTTCTCTAAATTTACTAAATTCTACTGAATTAAATGATTTTTTTATATTTTAATAATGTAATTGACTCGGAGGTTTCATTAATAAAATGATCAAAGGTATTTTTTGGCAATTTCAAGAGCTGTAAAAATTCCGAAGGAGTTCAAAGGATTTGAAATAATTTAGGTTAATTTAAAAGAGTGCAAAGACACTTTTTATTGATTTCAGTAATTTAATGTAATTTAAAAATATTTGAAGTACTTGAGAGTATTGTAAAAGATACTCAGGTGTTTTCAAAAGCTTTAAAAAGTTTGAATGGCTTTCAAAAGATATCAAAGGATTCGAAATATTTTAGAAAATTTGTAAAGATTCCCAGAAATTTTTTATTTATTCCAATAGTTTGAAGGCTTTTAAAGACTGAAATATTTTTGTGTATTTTAAGAGATTCGAAGACATTGTCAAGAAATTCAAATAATTTTAAGGGATTTCCAAGGGTTTTAAATTCTTTTGAATTCTTCTGAATTCACTCAATTCTTTCCAATTAAATTAATTTTTCCAAATGTTATAATTTTTGAATTTATTGCAATGAATCAAATTTTTACATTCTCATCAGAGAAGGTATTATATTTGTGTAAAATTTGCCCCCCCCCCCCCAGTTTTTGTCAAATTTCCACGTTTTACGACCCCCTGAATCCAAAAAACAGGTTTTTACGAATGCATCGGTCTGTCTGTCTGTGAACACGATAACTTTTGAAAAAACAATTCTATTAGATTGCCCTTTGGCACACTTGTTTAGTGTTCTAAACTAAAGGTCAAGTTCGTTAGCCAGCCATTTTGGATAAAAATTCAAAAAGTGGGCACATTTTGAATATTTTTGAAACCACTTTTTTAAAAATTCAAAAATTCTCTGTACGGCTATTCATAGAATTCAAAAAATTAAACAATTAATCCTTTTGACTTTTTTTGAAAAATCAAAAATTACTAGAGTTATAGCATTTTCAAAATCCAGAAAAACAAAATAAAATTAACAATTTAAGCCAAACAACGCATGATACGAAAAAAATTCTGGAGAAGAAAAACGTTGATTTTTGAAAGTCCTACAAGATTATGAAAACAACTTTTAATTTTGTCGAAAAGCTGAAAGTTCAAAATTTGATCGTACACAAAATTTTTGAAACCACATTTTTTCAAGATGTAAAAATTCTATGCACGGTTGTTCATAGTACTTCAAAACTTAAACAATGTATCCTTCCGACTTTTTTTTATATAAAGAAAATTATCAGAGTTAGAGCATTTTCAAAATCCAAAAAAACAAACAAAAATGAAGATTTTAATACAAACAACGCATGATATGAAAAAAAGTCAGAAATATGATAGGACACGTAGTTTTTGCTTTATTCGTAAAAAATAACATTCAAAATAAAAATATTAAATTTGTTTGAAAAAATTACACAAGGTATGAACTTAAATTACCAGAAAAAAGTTGTTCGCCTAAAAATATCTATAAATTTATTATCAATCATTTTTTGATTGGACGAGTAGATCTTCTTTTAATCGTAAAACATAAGATAAAAAATGCAAAAATGAACTTTTTGGAAAAAGCGCAGAAAAGACGAAAGAGGACATAGGCTCCTATATAGGACCCTCTATAGGTTCCTGTATTAGACCCTATGCAGATGCGCAGTAGTTTTTATTCAATCGTAAAAAACAACATTAAAAATCAAAAATTATAAAAACAAGGAAATAAGAATTAGTATGATTCAATTTTTATGCATATTATGAATTGTAATGATATACATTTATTGAAATTATGCATGTTTCAGAGCAGCTTAGAATACAATTTAAAGCAAAATAAGAAAAAAATACAAAAATAATCATGATAAATACAATTTGCTTTTTATTTTGCAATTTTTTAATAAGTAATCCTAGACAGAGTTACATCAAAAATGTATTATAATTGTTATAAAAGTGATGTGTATAATGTAGAAAAGTTGACAGGTTGGACGAAATCGAGTGCGAAGCACGAGATACGTGATAAGAATGTGTTCGTTAAAGCCAAAAGAGCTTTAACAAAATAGTGTTCAAAAACACAAAATTACAGTTGTCGGTTCGTTCACCTTTGATTTTAAAAGGCCTGTGCCCGAATGCGGAAGAAAATCAAAGACTAAGCGCGGAGTGCGATTGCCCTCAGTCGCGTGCCGTAGGTGCGCTCAAACTCTCGAGCTAAGCTTTTTTAACGAAAGAGAATTCACAATCACAAAATTACAGTGGTGGATGTTTTGATTCTTAATTTTAAAATGTTTGCGCAAGAATGCATAATCAAGCGCGAAGCGCGAGATAAATACAACACCAAGCGCGAAGCGCGAGAACCAACAGTCACGCACCCATGGCGCACTCAAACTTGCGAACGAATTTGTTTCGTATTCATTAGTCACTTCTTGTATTATAAATTAGTAGTTTTTCAAAGATTTGAAAAGTTTCGAATTTTTTTTGTTTGAATTCACCCCAAATTATTTTTAATTCTTTAGAATTCTCTTGAATTTGGTTAAATATACTTGAAGCCTTCTAAAATCACTCAATTCCACTCATTTTAGTGATTTTATTTTGAGTTTTTAAAAGATTTTATTTAATTGATACTGAAGCCTATTATGACTTCACCTTGAATTCTCAGGCATTTCATCACCCAGGGGGAAAAGTCGGATATTAGCCAGAGTTCACGACTGGCGCAGTACCACGCCAGTTGTAATTCATTATAAATACCAGTACTGTCTGTTACTACTGTGCCAACCATCGGCATAATACTGGTTCACTACTGGCTCAGTAGTGACTGTCATTACTGGTAGAATACCGACGCAGGAATTCCTCCATCGTTTGGCGCCATACTGGTTTACAAGTGGCCAAGTACTCACCATCACCACTGGTGCAATACCGGCACAGGAGTTACGCCAACGGTTGGCGTGATACTGGGTCGACTACTGGCGCAGTATTAATACGGATTATTGGTAAAATACTGAAATTAAAGTTTAACCAACGGTTTGCATCATACTGGCGTACCACTGGCTGAGTAGTGATATGCTTTACTGGTGAAATACTGGCACCGGTGTACTGACCAACGAGATAATAATATAGCCAATGGTTGGCGTGATACTGTGTCTACTACTGGCGCAAGAGTTCAGCCAACGGTCGCCATTATACTGGTGTACTACTGGCGTTTTGCCAGGAATTGGCGTATTTTTGTATAATTGTCACTAATTGTATTTAAAATTATAATTAAAAAAATGTTTTTTGTAACAAATAATGGTATTTTTAATGTGAATTTTCAAAACAGAACAGTTACTCATGTTCCCAAGTGGAAATGTCGGTAGTGTGCCGCGGTTCACCACTGGTGCAGTACTGGCCCAGTACTGCCCACCTGTGCAGGCAGCCGTTGGTTCGCCCAGTATGGCAGAATATTGGCTGCACGACCGGGGCGGTACTATGCCAGCAGTACAAAAATAGAATTAAAAAAAAGAAACGTCTATAAATGTTGTCAGGGTGTTTGGAAATGTCGAGAAATTGACTATACAATTAGGGTAAAAACATTTTTTTTCTATTACTTTTTTAAGGAAAATATTGTAAGTTCCACCTTCATGAAAAATTTTAAATGCACAGAAAAAATTGCATTGGATTTATGACTTCATCGTTGTAGAATAGTCTAAAACACCTAAAAGGCAAAACGTTATACGAAGGTTTAAAAAACATTGTTATTAAAAAAATTGTTGTGCAACGTGGTAAAATTTCTAAGTTCCGTCAATAAGAATTTTGAATGCTCATTAAATGTTATTATTAGAACTTTGAAAATGGTCTAAAACGCGAAAAAATAAAATATTACACGAAGAAAAATTGTAGTCGATTTAAATAACTTATTTAAAAATTATTTTATTTATATTTCCGTGAACAGTTAGTTTTTTTGTATCTATTGGATTTCGTATGATGATAAGAAGATTAACGAGAAAAAAGAGTTTAAAAATGGTTGTTTTAACTTTTCTGAACCGTAGCTTATGAGAATGGCTTTTTCATAGAGTTTCAACTTGTCGGATTAGCGCAGTGGTTAAACTCCCGACTGCTAGGCGATAGAATTAGGTATATAGATGTAGGTTCGAAACCCCGTGGCGTTAGAAATATTATTTGTAATTCAATGTGTAAAAGTGTAATATATGTATTCATTCTAAGCAGCACCATTAGCATGTATTGGCAAAATACTCGCCATCAATTATTATTTATTTTTTAGATACCTTTTTTTTATATCTTTAGATTATAGAAACAGTGGATGTGAAAATTAAGCAAAAAGTTTGAAAATTATATTTTCGTAATTATAAATAATATTTGGACGATATGCTGTCGTATGATGATGAATGGATGGTCTTTAAAATAATAAAATAATTTTTTGCCATTTTTAAAATTAACTCCGGCATTTTCGTACACCAGCGGTTCGACAGTACTGCCCCAGTACTGACAGTCAGTACTAGGCCAGTACCGCCAAGAATTACAAGCAAGTACAGACACAGTACTGGACCAGTACAACGAGCCAGTACTGGAACTCCGACAGGCGGTACTAGGCCAGTACTGGGCCGGTGGTGTATTTCTACCTGAGATACCTGCGTTATCACTTGGAGCCCGGCCAGTATCTGCCCAGTACTAATCTGCAGTAGTGGCCCAGTGGTGAACTTCAGTGCTGACCCAGTACTACAGGTCAGTACCTCGCCGAGTTTGCAGTATTGGTTGCGCTAGTACTGGGCCAATACTAACAGAGAGTACCGCACCAGTACCAAATGTAAGTACTAGTCCAGTACTGGGTAAATACTGCAAGTCAGTACAAAAGATTGTTATCATTAGGTGTTTTACCGGTATAAAGCCAGTAGTCCTGCCAGTATTCTAACAGTACCGCGCCAGTACCGAACTCCGACCGGCGGTACTGGCGTGGTACTGTGCTGGTGGTAAATTTCCCACTGGGCAAATTCTTTGAATTGCCTTGGATTTTTCTGAGCTTATTTCAAAGTTTCCGAATTCAAATAAGTTTTTTCATATTTTTAAATAGTTTCAAATTCACTGGATTTTTTTTACTCGCCTTAAATTTTTATGAGTTTCATCGAATTCTTCTCTTTTATCTTAAATTCCGCTAAATTCAATCCAGTTTTACGGAAATCAATGGGATTCTTTTGAATGTAACTTGAATTGTTCTGTAATCTTCTGAATTTATACTAAACTTGTTATACTTTGAACGCGAAAAACACAGAAAAAACTAGAGTTTCTATTAGAACAAACTTTTGGTTCCAAAGGAGCTGCAATAAAAAGGAACCATTCGTGCTGAAAAGGAACCAAATTGGTAAATAGTTTCTAAATGAACCGAAAATATAGATTCAGACGATTCCAATAGAGCACTTTTTTGTAAATTTTGCCTTGACTCACTTCGAACATTTTACCAGTTAATAATGTACATCTTATTTCGTAATTCGGATTAAATGATATTGCACTGGAAAAATTTTAATTTCGAAACTAAAATTATAGACATTAGTAATTCTTGAATGGAAGATAGTGCACATAAAAAACATGACAGCTTTCGAGGTTAAGTTGAAAATCCGACGTTTTCGAGTACGCATGTACCAAAAAAAGCGCGGCAGTGTTTAAAATGCTATAAAATACACTTGAAATATTATGTGAATATTACATTTTTTATAAAGTTAGGTATTTGTGTCATTTAAATTAATTTTGTTTTGAAAAGAATAAAAAAGGTTTGTTAATATTTATCTGTATGAAAATTCATATTATTTATTGATTTAAAAGCGGCCCTCACTTTACGGCGCATGCGCGGTTGAACTATAAAGGAACCCTGAAAAACAGTTCTGTTGGAGTCTCAGTTCTAAATAATACTAACTTTTACTTGAGCCGCAAAATTGCCGAACCCTCAGTATTTCTGTAAAAGTATGCTATGAGCATGGCAAGAGGTACCCTTTAGTCCCTATATTTTGTCACTTAGGGACTGTAATGTCTATATTTTGTTATGGAAAAACCTCCCTCCATGAGAAAGCAAATTAATTTGATAGCTATAGTGAAGAAGTAGAATGCTCATAAAATGAGCACAAATGCATACACCCATAGTGAACACATACATAGTACCTC
Organism: Belonocnema kinseyi; assembly: GCF_010883055.1. Taxonomy (NCBI): domain Eukaryota; kingdom Metazoa; phylum Arthropoda; class Insecta; order Hymenoptera; family Cynipidae; genus Belonocnema; species Belonocnema kinseyi. Next base: position 48,781,209 of record NC_046664.1, read on the forward strand.
GCAACTTTATTTTATTTATAGTTATTTAAATTTAAAAAAATGTGCTCTTGTAAATCTTTTATTTTGAATCAATTTATTTCTCATTGTTGACCAGTAAAAGCTCACATGTAAAAGATTTCCGCATTGGTGTCTCAGGAATGACCAGTTGATGCCAATTTCTCGTTGTGATTGTATATAAAGGCTAAAAGGACTAATTTGATACGCACGAGTGTTTTTCTATTACGTGGACATTTTGCGGATACGGGTGTCCCGAATCATGTATATCTATCTATGTGCATACATTGTAATGTTGTATTTTTTGTATCTATGAGCGAATACGCATGTATGTACATACATCATGTGCGGGTCGCAGTACTGTACGTATTCCTTTGAGCCTAAACATATGCATTTATCATTCGCCGAACGTGTGTTACGACTTTGTATGCATGTATGTACATATACCAATGAGTTTGGTGGGGACAAAGTGAAAGTGAGTCGAGCATTGTTTAGGAAGCCTCAGCGCACCAGTGGTTCTCAATGACGTCTCTCAAAGAGCAGGACGTGACGACAATCCTTTACTTTAGGAATTTCATATCTTTACATCTCTCGTACTAACCTTAATCGCTTTTTATTATAAATGCTAGTGTTTCACACGTTACGAGTCAAAAGTAACGTGTTAACGTTACGCTTAGTTCCTAAAAAATTGTATCGCGTTACCGTTACCGTGTCTCCAAGAAGGTAACTCTTGATATTACTGGATTTAACTATTTTGTTGAAAGTTTGTTTCTTTTTTGGTAGGAAATTAATTTGTTTTACTGAAAATTTCAATACTTTATTTTCTGTTGGAAATTTATCTTTCTTAGTGAAAAATTCAACTATTTGTCTGTAAAAACATTTGTTTACTTAAAAATTCCTTCTTTTTGGTAGAAAATGAGTAATATTCTCCGTTGAAATTCGTATTTTTTGGTTGAATTCATTTTAACTTAATATAGTTTCTATTAGATGAAATATCTACTTGGTTCAAAGTTAAACTTTTTTGTTAATTCATCTTTTTGGTTGAAAATTCATCTGTTTGGTGGAAAATTTAACAAGTTTGTTCAAATTTAATATTTCAATTAAAAAATTTACTTATTCGATGTTTAATTCTGATCAAAATAGTTTAATTTTAAATCCAAAAGGAAGAATTTTCTGTCCAAATAAACAAAGGATCAACAAAAGAGTTGAATTTTCAACCAAAAAGGATGAGTGTTTAACAAAATACATGGATTTTTTAGAGAATACTGGATTTTTCTATTACAAAAACAATTTTGAACCAAATACTTGGATTTTAAAAAGAATACTGGAATTTTCCACTACAAAAGCAGTTTTGAACCAAATACCTGAATTTTTAAAAGAATACCGGAATTTTCCACTACAACAACCATTTTGAACCAAACACCTGAAATTTTAAATGAATACTGGAATTTTCCACTACAAAAGCAATTTTGAACCAAATACCTGAATTTTTAAAAGAATACTGGAATTTTCCACTACAAAAGCAATTTTTAACCAAATACCTCAATTTTTAAAAGAATACCGGAATTTTCCACTAAAAAAGCAATTTTTAACCAAACACCTGAATTTTAAAAAGAATACTGGAATTTTCTACTACAAAATAATTTCGAACCAAATACTTGAATTGTTTAACAGAAATATTAAACTTCAACTAAGAAGAGTTGAATTGTCAACAAAGGATGAATTCATAACAACAAAATTTAATAGCTAATATTTCAGTTAAACAAAAAACAAACGAATTTTTAACAAAAAAGTAATTTTTCAAACAAAGTTGAATTTTTAACGAAATGTTTGAATTTTCTACCTACAAAGATTAATTCCTAACCAAAACGACGAACCTTCGACAAAGAAAACTAATTTTCTACAAAAAAAGACACATTATCAACAAAATACATACATTTTCGAATAACTATTTGAATTTTGAAATTAAAATATCTGCTTTCTAGAAATTGATTATTTAACAAAAAATCCAAAGTTTTTAATTTTTAAAACAAAAGACAAGTTTTTTGTCAAACATTTGCAATTTCATCCTGAAAATATGAATTTTTGACAAAAAAGTTAATGCAACCAAATAGTTGCAGCTTTAACCAAAAAGAGAAAAATGCAACAAAAAAGGTTAGTTTTCTACAAATAAAGATGAATTTTGAACCAAAAAGGATCAATTTTCAACAAAAAATGGAAAAGCTACATTTTCATGTAAAAAATTAATTTCAATAAAAAAACGAACTTTCAACAAAATAGTCAAGTCTTCCACAAAAGGGATGAATCTTTAAACAAAATCAAAATTAGTCTTAAAAAGTGATTCAAATTTTACTTAAGTAGTTGATTTTTTAATTTCAAGGATTAATTTTCAAAAAAAGAAGGAAACTAATTTTTAACCAAAAATATAATTTTTTCAACAAGCAATAGCTTGTCCCCCAGCCCCAGTTAGTGGTGGCAGAACGCGGATATCTCTGGCATGCGCAGTAGTTATTCCTGTGTATTTTTAGGTTATGTAAGGCCATGTGTCAATTCAAAAATACACAAGAATCACTACTGCGAATGCTCGTGATATCCACGTTTGCTCACAATATAATTTCTTATCTTGAATAATTCGTACCTTAATAACGATACATAGTGCAGCATAGGCATGTTAAGATTATTAGAAAAGTAAAGCATATGGATGCTAAATTCCTCACGCATGAAGTTGGTCGATATTTAAGATTGAAAGGCCTTTTTATACGCGTAATGATAGCATCTTCAGATTTAACTGAATTAAAAAAAAGCTCCAGGAAAACGTACAAATTCAATTTGATTAAAATAAAAACTATTTGATCAAATTTCCTGTTACTAGACATTAATCTAGAAAGTTTGAAATATTTTTCAAAGCATTACTTTATTATTAAAGATAAATATTCTGATACTATTTTAACATTATTACCCGTGTTGAAAAAATTCATGGCGCTATACTGTTCCAGCCTAGACCGCCACGAGTCTATACTGGCACAATCTCGAGAAGCTATGCTGGGGCAGTGCGCAAATGTAACGCTGCAATCGTCTAGCCGCTGTCTATACCAGTGGTACTGCCGCGCTCTAGTGAATCTACTAAAATCTAGTAGATCTAGATGCGACCTAGATGGCATATTTGATACTAATTTTTATAATTAAATCATTCCTGACATAAAAGCACTATGAGCTACATTGGGAATATTAAGCAATTCCAGATTTCTGCAAAAAATGGAATATAGCTTGTATGTGCTTTATTGTCCGAATGTTACCAAATATTATTGATAAAAAAGAAAATGTTGATTGTAAATGTTTTGGAACCAGGAGCCAACCTTAAAATTGAATTCTCATTTTACTCCATAACTACTAGAATTACATATTTTTAAATCATCAGGGCCTATTCCTGCATTGATTCGAATTTTTATTTGGAGTGAAAAATTGTTTAATTTCAATAGCTTTAATCTGAGACGTTGTTTTTTTTTAAATGCTGGGATAAGAAAAAAAAACACCTTATATAAAAACTATTGAAATTAGCCAATGTTCTATTCCGAATAAAGATTCAATTGAAAAGTGGACTAAACCCCTGATTATCTAGAAAAGATGTAATTCTAGTATTTATGGAGTAAAATGAGGAAATCCAGTTTTGAGGTTGGGTCTTGATTCCAACGCCCTTACGCCGAAAAAGAAGCTGGAAAAATTTAAACCTCGTGGTCGCGAAATGAAACGTATTTACCCTGAATGGCGGCATGACGAACATCTGATACTTGCAATCCAGGTCCGGTTATTGTTGCCAACTTTTTCGGTAGCAGTTTTGAAATTGCATTGCATGCTGAAAGTTGAGTGTTGTTGGTAGCACTGAATAATATTTGAGGTTAGGAAGCATATCATTTTAATGTACATGAGTACTGGATACATGTCATACGAAAAAGAAAATTACTTTTCTAGAAAACCTAACGATAAAATGTCTTTATTCAGCAATGATTTTTTATATTAGCTTTGTCTTTCATTCAATAGTTTACCAATAAACAAGGTATAGTGCGTCAGGTCAATCGATACTTAGTGATGAATTAAATTAACAAATCTGCACTATAAGACAGCACTGACAACACAGGCAACTTTATTTGGTCTATTTCCTTTAATTTCAGCACTGCAATCAATATAATTTGTTATCTTTTATGAATTAGTTTTTAAGTGACGCATTCTTTTTCAAAGTACAAATAGAAGTACTTTCTAGAGCCAATCTAGATTTTAGAAGGAATTTTTATATTAATGTAATGTTAAATTCTGACTAGCGACATTAGTGGGTCTGGATAGAACTGCGTGATGGATTTTTCTATCTAGTAGGTATAGATAGCGCCAAAAGAGCGCCAATCTAATTTAGCGTGAAAACACAGCCACGAATAATCCAGTACTGGCGCTGGAATAATTCCAGTCTGCCAGGAATTATTTCCACACGGGTATTATTTATAATAATAATTTTAACTTCATTCATTAAAAAACTTGTTTTAATTAGAATTAAAAATACGAAAACTGAATCTACAATTATTTAGGCGCTATGAAACTGTACGATTTGAATAATAATATATTTTTTGTCAATATGTACATTTTTATTCAATTCTCGTACTGTTTGTACTGTATGTGAACAAAATTGAACTTCTCGCCAACAAAATACGCAAATTTATATTTATAACTCAAGCATTTAATCTTTTTTTGGCAATAAATAATGCTTTGAAAAATATAATAAACTTTCTAAACATTCATGCGTTAGAAAGAGAGTTTCGATAAACTAGATTAGTGGGTATCGGAATTCCACCCCTGGTAATTTCAATCATGCTCATACCTCAAAGCCTAGTTTCACAAATTGGAATCCGCATAACTTTAACTTTTCTAAAACTATGGCATGCTTGACAACAGCTGCCAAAATTTCAAATCAGTAATATCTGACCTTTCGTACCCCACCTTGTGGCTATTTCATACCCTAAATACTCGGTATGTCGTACCCCAAGTTCGAGATTATCTGAATCCCTATCGAGCTACAGTGAACACTTATAATTTTACCTGCAACAAAATATACCCCTAAGTTTTTACTGTGAAGGAATAATGTAATAGTGGATATTTCAAACAGAAATGATGACCATTTAATAAAATTGTTGAATTTTCAAACAAATAATAAAATTATTAACTCAAAGTAGAATTTTCAGGAGAAAACAACTGAAAAAATAAATAAAAATAAGGCAAATAAATTACTAAAAATAATATTATATCGGGGTATTCTAAAAATTCATTTTGAAAATTCCCTATCTTTACTCTAATTTTTCATTTTTCTGACCATTAATATTCAAATAGTAGTATCTTAAATCTGTAACATTTTTAACATTGAATCTTTTATATATGGAATAAAACAATTAAAAATAAAATTTAAAAATTTCAAATTTATTATACTTTACAGTTATTCGAATTGTCTTTCATAAAAATTCCGTCACTTTTTCAATATCCATTTCTGCAAAAGCCCAACAGTTTTTGGTTGGTGTTAAATCGATGTTGTTAAAAATTCGATTATGTACTCTCTCAAATTTCAACCAAGCCTTAATATATGGCAACGAAAATTGATTACATTTTAACATTTTTAATGAAACTGAAAACAATTAGGAAGATATAAGAAACTTAAAAATATTCTTGACTGTAACTTCGTGATTTTCACCATGATAAAATGAACAATATATTGTTATAAAGGTAGTCTGTTTTCGTACAGCATACACGAAGAAAAATAGAACACTGTTAAAAATAGTATTACATTTAAAATACCAATGTGTTTAAAAATTAATATTTTATGCATATGAAATCGGCATTAAGAAGCGTGGATATTAAATTTCATTTTCATTCATGAAAATCACTCAGATAATGTCATTTTACTCACAATCAAAATACGTCTAGCTGTATTTTTCGATTCTTAATAATAAAACATGCTATCTTTTTTCTCCCAGTTATCCAAAAATAAAATTTAATTTCAAATCGAAATATGTAATTACACAAATAATCCACCCTTCTGTTGCAATTTAATCATAAAAAGCAATTCAATTGATGAATTCTAAATTATTACTTTAATTACGAATATTGGACAAGATTTAAAGAAATGAAAACACTGAGTTTTCAAGCACGCTGCTATTCCGACCTCTCTATCAAATTTAATATAAAATTATATTAAATTTCAACTACCGTTTATGCCGTTTATTTATTTATTTAATACAGATTTTTCTAATAGTGAAGGTCAGTCTGCCCATCTAGATATGCAGACTGACCATATTTGAGGATCAACGATAGGACAGCCTTCAACAACAAGAGACTCAAATTTACCATATTAGAGAATGGATTTGATCATCACATAGAGCTAAACTGATCATAACAGAGGGCCAGGCTGATCATCGTGGAGCGTCAATTTGATCAAGTCAAATAGGCGAGGCTGGGTGTGTGTTCAGAAAGCTACGCTTCTGTTCCTTACTATACTGCCCCATAGATACCTCACAGTTTTTTAATTACCCCTAAAGTACAGTCGCTAATGACCCTGGCAGATAAATTCAACTATATACATTCAACTTATAACAAATATTTATGAAAATTTTAGCATGTTTTTAGTTATAAACGTCATGGTGACAAAAAATTGCTATCTGAGCGTCGAGTACCGCCTTTTTCCCTGATCTCTTGAAAGCATCAAATTTGATTTTAAAAAATCGAAAGAAAAATGTTTGAAATATCGGATAGCAGCTTAAACTTACTAAACATATGTGTACATTCAGTAAACAGAAAATATATCGCTGAATGGCTCAACGAAATTCGCTTACTCCAAAATGGTCTTGGCCTTGAATTTTCATACACATGTGAGACGCGCAAATATTGGCCCTCTGTGTTGGGTCATTTGATCCTCCAAGGATGGTCGAAACGAGTAAAAACAAGATCCTCGTATTGAGCATCCTAGAAGGATACCTTGATTATCATGATAATGAGTCTGATCTTCTTATAACAGACTAGCCTTAAAGTGAGAGTCTCTCTGAATATGTAGAAAAAATTATGTAATACCCTTTCGACCATCTAGTAAAGATTAATCTGAAATCGCTGTAAAGATAAGAACATGAAATTTTGAGTTGATGAGGGAGTTGACCGAAGTGTCACAAATTGTAACAAGAGGGAGGGTTGATGCAAAAATCACTAAAAATAGTGCCACGTAATATGTTGGCGCTCCCTAATTTGTAAGATTCTGAAAGAAAATAAGGATTTGAGAAGGATTAGTCATTGTTGATTAAAAGCAGGATAAGACAGGCACTTGAATTCAGTAGAAACACCTGGTTTGAATGTGCGTCAACAATTTCCCAGGGCTGAACGAAAGATATGGCATTTCGATCTTTTTACTCAGTCAGTACGTCCGTAAAAGAACAGACTTACATTATACTATATTGCTATTACAGCCTCAGTTTACATAATGCATAGATCGTCAGATTCACGACTAGAATTGCTTTTGGCGAGACAACTTTCCTACCGGCCTCGTCACTTCATTCAATATACGTTTCCTCGCTAATCGATTCAAATGTAGAAACATTTTCTCCTAGGTTCTTATCGTTCTTAGAGGCCGCCGTGCATAAATTACATTAAGTCTATTTAGACCATAATTCTCTCGAAACAAAGTAAATGAAGTGATCTTCCATGAAACTAGGGAAATAATAGGGTAATGAATTCTTTTAAATAAAAAGAATGTACATTTTGAAGCATGGCGCAACCAGATGCAACTAATGTACGGCCCTCGAGATGTTTGTCACGCTTGACTAAGCACATCCTCTCTTTTGGCCCCGCGAATCCTCTCATCGCGAAACTGCAGAGGCTATCACTTCGACGAATATCATAAACCGGGGGTTCTTATATCGGGAGTTGAGTGTATAATTTTTTTAACCAAGATGATTCATTTTCTACAAAAAAGGGAGAATTTTGAACAGACAAGTTTTGTAGAAAATTCATATATTCCGCTCGGAAATACAACATTTTGGTAGAAAGTCGAAAATGAATTTTTTACGTGGAATTTACCTATTCCTTTTTTGGTTTAAAATTGATCTTTTTTGGTTAAAAATGAAACTGCTTGGTTGAAAAATTAACTCTTTTTATTGAAAATTGAAATTTTTCGGTAGAAAATTCAACAGTTTTGTAGAAAATTTATATTTTTGACTTTGTTAAGAAGTCATTTTGTGAGTTAAACATTCATCATATTAGTTAAAAAATCGTTTGTTTGTGAATAATTTCTTTGAATGAAAAAAGCTATTCTATTTTTTGATAAAAATGTATCTATTTTGGTTGAAAATAAACTTTTTTGTGGAAAATTTTTAATTTAGAGTAGAACATTAATCTTTTTAGTAAAAAAAATCGTGCTTTTAGCGTAACAATTCAAGAATTAGGTAGAAAATGTATGTAAGTTGTTGAAAACTCCTCTTTTTTATAGAAAATTTATCTTCTTAATTGAAGATTCAACTATTGGGTTAAAAAAATTGTGTTATTTAAAAATGCAACTATTTGGTTGAAAATTAACCTTTCGAAAATAAACCTTTATCAATATAAATTTAATCTTTTTTGGTTTAAAATGCAACTCATCGGTTACAAACTATATTTTTGTTGAAAATTTAAGTTTTTGGGTGGAATATTCAAATCATGCTTTTTTTTTAGAAAATTCGTATTTTCGGCTTGAAAATTCAACAATTTATTTACAAACTCTACTTTTCCTATGAAATTATTTTTTTTAATGAAAATTTAGTAGTTTCGCTTCTGTTTAAAAGTTCATATTCTTTAGTTTAAATATCCAACTATTTGATTAAAAATTTATTTGATTTGTTGAGAATTCGTCTTTTTGGGTAAAGAATTAATCTTGTTCTTTGAAAAATCATCCTTTTAGTTTAAAAAGTAAACTTTTTGTAGGACAATCATTTTTTCAGTTAAAAATTATCTGTTATAGCGAAAATTGCGTTTCTTAAGTTGAAAATTATTTTGTTTGCCTTGTATTAAAATCAACTAATGAAGTAGCAGTACCATATCTTACAAACTGAATAGTTGACTAACTAAGCATTTTTTCAGTGTTAAAAATAAAAAGTATTTCCTAATTAAGACATCAACTATCACATATTTTGTTAAGAATTTAGCTTTTCTAGGATGAAAATTTTGTTACTTGGTCAAAATTTGAACTAGGTGCTTTTTTAATTCATAGGAAACAGTAAGATTTCACCAAACCGCCCCCCCCCCTTCCACCAGATCGGTTTACGTTTTTTTTTTTGATTATTCCTAAATAAAATCACGGACAAAATTATTCGACACAAATTACGTAATATAGAGGTGGGGGGATCAATACTTATGAACCCCCCAGTTGGTGCAAAATTCAAGAAAAAAACTTTGCATAATTTATGCATGGCCCCTTAAGATACAAGAAGATACTATTCTGATACTGAATTTGTTGTTTTTATCTTATGCAGTTCATAAAAATGTGTGTCTTTCAAAATTACTTGGTGTGTCTTGAATCGTTTCATGTTTTCTTTTATCTGCTCGAGTCCATAAAAGTTGTCGCGAAATTGACATTATCCGTTTGCATTGCTGGTTATTTTCATAATATTTTTGAAAATAGAAAAAAGTAAGCAGTAATTCAGGAGAGGAAAAATAATAGGGTCAGTTACCCTATTTACGGCCTGGATGATTCTTTTCTCGGCGCGTCAGTCTACCGAGTAACGGATTCTTGAAAAAAGAACACCAGCAATAATTTAGGAGCCTGTTGGAAAATAACGGCTTTTCAACTACTATACATACATGAACCCAAGCACGTATAGAATTTCTCCTCGTGCCTTTATTCTATCCCGGTGTAGAAAATATGGTGATTATTGTACAAAGCTTTTGTCTGAAAATTGTTAAAAAAACTTTCATCAAAAAGTTGCTGTTGAAGTTCGAAACAATCTTTTTTGTGACCTTTTTTTAAGACATCATGTTTTTCTGTTGTGGTGAAAAGAAATTGGACTGTTAAGATGTGGAAGCAATTTTTATTTGAACAATTTGTATTATTTATAAGAATCTAATGACGCTGATCATTTCTCGGTATCTTGCATTCTGGAACAATTTATAAATGTTTTTTGGCCTAGTAAAAACTCGCTGCATTTTTTTCTCGGTATTGTTGACGCTTAATCACTTTTTTACTTACCAATATTTAAATTTCATATATTTTAATTTGACATTATTGAACCTTTTACACTTTAAATGAATTAGTGACAACGGCCATATACAATGTTATAAGAGGGCAGCCACATTATGTGAGAGATATGTAAAATACATGAATTTTCAACCAAATAGTTGAGTTTTCTAGCCGGAAATATACATTTTGAACAAAAAATTGAATTGACTTTTCAGTTATAAAATTCAATTTCAAACAAGAAAAAAAAGATTTTTCAACCAAGCGATGAATGTTTGATTAAAAAAAAATGATTTATTAACCGAAAATGTAATAGTTGATATTTCCACCCAAATTTTTTTCAATTTTTAATCATAAACAGTTGAATTAAACCAAAAATTAAGCATTTTCAAGAAATTCGTTGAATCCTTTAATTAAAACAGACTAATTTTCAAACCAAAAAGAGGAATTTTTAACAAAAGAGTTTAATTTTCTACCAAGATTTTTTAAGCAATAAAGTAAAAAGTCTCATCGAAAATGTTAAATTTTAAATTAAAAATATGAGCTATCTACAAAAAAGGTGAAAATTACATCCAAAAATAGGAATTTTGTACAGAAAAGTTGAATTTTCTACTAAAAACAAACAATTTTAAATCAGAAATAGAATATTAATATTTTTAGTTGCAAAAAATTTAATTTTGAATTTTAAAAAAACTACCAATTTCTCAAAAAAATAGATCAATTTTTTACGAATGATGATAATTTTTTACTTAAATGACAAATACATTTTTAACTAAAAAGGATACATTTTCTACCAAGGATAATAATTTTTATTTAAATTATCAATCTTCAAAAAAACATTAATTTTTAATCAAAGAGTTGAATTTTCAGCTGTAAGTATAGTTTTTCTATATTCATCCCGAATTTCGAGACGAAAAGACACTTCGTTTAATTAACAAATGTAAGTAGTTACATTTTTTTAAAGAAGATTAAATTTCTATCAATAGAGATAAATTGTGAATAATAAAATAAAATAGGTGACTTTATAGTTGAGAGAATTAATTTTCAGTAAATAAAAAACTAGATTTCAACCGAAAAAATAAATTTTCAAGCAAAAAGGTAAATTTACAAATAAGAAGATTAATTTTCTTCCTAAAAATATACATTTTTAACAATGTAAATTATATATTCAACCAAATATTGGAATTTAAGGAATTTTCAACCTGATAGCTAAATTTTCAAACAAAGAAATGAATAATGCCAAAAAGATTCATATTCTACAACAAAAGAGGAAACAAACAACGAAAAAAGGAGTTTTTAACCAAGTATTTGAATTTTCAATTGAAGAAGATAAATTCTGAAATCATAGAATAGTTTAAATTTTCAATTAAAAAATTACTGCTGAGCAAAAAAAAATGTCAAAAAATTGCTCAATTTTGGAGAAACATTCTTTTTAACTAAAATGATGAATCATCAACCACGACATTTATTTATTAATAAAATAGTTTCACTTCCAACTAAGTAGTTGAATTTTCAACCAAGAAGATTAAATTTCCATAAAAAAATATAATCTTTCGACAAGAATTGAATAGGTAAATTATCAGTTAAAAAAATTAATTTGAAATGCAAAACTAGTTTTCAATCAATGAAATAAATTTTCAAGCAAAATGATAAATAACGATTTTTTTTTAATTCAGGATTTTTTAACCAAATAGTTGAATCTTTAAAAGGAGAAGATACATTTTTAAACCAAACATAGCATAAGAGAATTTTTAGTTTAGAAATTAAATTTTCAGAACAACATTTTTCAACAAAATTGTTTAATATTGAACAGAAATGTATTTTTTAACTAAAATGATTTAAAATCATCCAAGGAATTTAGTTTTTAACGAAGTAATTCTAATTTCAACTGAGAATTTGAATTTTTAACCAAAAAAGATGAATGCTGAATGAAAAATGTGATAGATGATATTTCAGCCAAAAATAATCCGAATTTGCAACAAAAGCAGATAAATTCAATCTAAAAACACCAATTTTCAACATGGTGGTAAAATCTTTAACCAAAATAAAAAATGCTGAATTTTTAACAAAATAATAAAATAACTTCAACCTCAGTTTATCGAAAATTCCTTGACTTTTCAGGTTTTCCCCAACTTTCTGATATTCGCGTATCATTTCTTCGAACAAGATCTTTACTTCGCTTATACAAGTAAAAATAAATTTTTAATTTTGCCCCTGTTTTTCGCCTTTTTAAAAAAGTTACTATATTTCCATTTTTTTGAGCTACTTTTAAGCTGTGCTGTCTGTAATAGGTTGGGACGCTGTATGGGTTGGGAAAATATACAGGTTCGAACACTGTATAGATTGGGTCACCGTATAGGTTGCAATAATGCATTGTTTGGGACAGTGCGTTTTCTCCATTTCTTTGCACTGATGCTACCTGTTATTCTGTTATTAATGTTATTACAATGAGTAGAAAAATGATCTTGATGACATTATTTAACCAAAATCAACTGAATGTCTGAAAAGGATTTTGCATATAGTGCAGATCGTTTCTTTCAACGATGCAAAAATTCCTTAAAATATGTAGGTTGGAACACGTTTTTTGACACATATGCGCTACTTTTTGCACTTAAAATTTTGTTTGGAGTAACGTTTACGTGTTAGCAATAAAAATAATGGCACTGTCGGTCATTGCTTTGTACTTTTCACACTTGGCATTTCAGCATGTCTCGCTTGCAGCAAAAAAGTGAACGGGGGATAATTGATTTTGAGGGTTTGACAAAATGGATAAAGCTGAGATTTTTGATTGCTTATTTTTATGTGTAAATGCAATTGAAGAAATAAAGATGAACCAAAAGTTTGACTGTACCGTTTCGAAATTATTTTTCACGCTTATTTTTCATGTTTTAAGAAGTGCCCCAACCTATAGTTAAAATTTTTGTTTAGCAGATTAGAAGACATTCAGAAGATCGGCTGTACAATTTTTTGTTTTAATCGTTATTATATATGTTTTGTTCACAAAAAGTGAGATATTTAAGAGACCTTCAAAAAAGTGTAATTAAAGCCCAAAAATATTATCATGGAAAAATATTATGGGCCAAAAACAAAACCAGTCCCAACTTTAACTACATTCCCCTACTATTATCATAGAAACCGGATGGTGCAAAAAAAACCAAATGAAAGTAAAATCGTAGGATGATTATTTTATCAGAATTTGGAAAAACATTCTGACTAGAATATGTGGTAATTCATTCAAGTCTGACATCCTTATTAATTCAATTCCACTTTCTTACGTGAGATTTCCTCCGAACGAAAATAACTCGACCTTCACAGCCTATTGTTGTTAATTATGCAATTACAAGTAGCTCTTGTGATTTTAGACGTGACGGGGAATTCTTATGATGACCGTTTTCCTCAGAGATAATATTTAATATTTTCGGCAAAATGTCTCGTAGAATTTATTATATGACGTACATTAATAATATTTTTACGCAAAGCATTTAACTCTTGGCGTGAATTATTATTTATCATATTTGTGGATATTTTTTCCTCGTGAAGAATAACGTCTTTCAACTGCGGATCAATTATTATTACACAAGGAAAAAAGTCGTTCGTTCGATCAACAAACACCGAGTTTATTTTCAATCATCTTTTGTTCCTTATTATAGTAATGAAACTCAATCCGGAAATTCGGTCGATAATTTTTGCATTAATTAAACAAACTGGTCACTGGACCGGCAAACCGGAAATATTATCCAATTTAGTATAATGTAATTTAAAATTAATTCGATTGCAAATTTTTGTAAATGTTAGGTTCAAATGTTAACTTTTACAATTATTAAATTAAGTTTATAATGCGTTAGTCTACAATCCTTTTCTTCCAAAATTTTTCATTTTAGGTCTTCACTTATAAGCGCAAGTCTTCAGTTTAAAGAATCTTAAAATGCAGTTTTGAAGACTCAAACAATTAAAACTTAAAAGCGTTTGAATTGTAAATTTTAGGATAAAAAATGTTTTGATTATATCAACTTTAAAAATAAACTAATTTTGTTAACTGATTTGTAGTTCTAGTGTTCAAAACTATAAAATAATTGATTTTACAAGACAATTGTGAATCTGTTCAAAATTAAGCAATTTACGTATTTTAACGTTGAAAATTGAGTTTTTTCGATTGTCTAAACAATTTAAAATTAATATATTCAAAATTCAACGCTTTTATTATGTTTCAAATCCTATTAAAATATTGGTTTA
>NC_046664.1:48795757-48799639 GCF_010883055.1 Belonocnema kinseyi
ACCATTCAATTAAAGAAGTTTTTTAACGAAAAATAACAATTTTTCTTATTTTTAGAAATATTTAACTTGGAAGTAATTTAACTTAAGAGGATTTAGGTATAAAAAAGATAATTGAATTTTACGATTCTAATTTTCAAAAAAAACGAAAGACACTTTGGTATTTAATTTTTTCCCAATTGGAAGAGGAACTTGCTTTTTTACTGAGTTTAAAACAAGGATTTATTTTTTATGAATGTTGAATGGGTAGAGGCATCTTGGATATTTTTAAGACTTTTATCAACCTAAAAAAGAGTTTGTTAAAATTTCACTAGACTTTGGTTTTTATATATTTTTTCTGTATTGAAAAAGGCATATTTTTTCTTTTCAGCATATTTGTTGAGTGGACGGGGCGAACTTTTTATTTTTTAATCTTTTCCTTGTATCGAAAGTGTGTATTTTTTATGTTTTTATTGATTTGGAATGAAGGCAATATCTATTTTTTTTCTAATTGGGAGAAGGAAATTTTTTTATTCTTTATTTTTTTATCAAGTTATGAGACAGGAGATTATAGTTTTCATTTTTTCTGAATCGGAAGAGATCGCTGTCTTGTTATCATTCTTATTTACTTAAAAGGGATGAAGTTTTGGTTATTGTTTTTTCTATTATATTGGAAGAGGCCATTTTTTTTCTTTTTAACATTTTTATTGAAATTAAGGGATGAATTTTTTATTTTTTATTTTTTCTTAGTTAAAAGAAGAGGGGTATCTTTTATTTTGAATGAGGGACATTTTTTTATTTTTAAGACTTTTATAGAGTTGAAATGGACGAAATTCGTTCTTTTTTTAACATTTTCATTTGTTACAAATAGAAAGAATATTTTTTATGTTTAAGATTCATATCGAGTTCGCTGGGAGGAAATTTCGGTTTACAATTTTCTGAATTGGAAAAGGATAATTTGTTTAATAATGTTTTTTGACGATTTTCAAGGGAGGATATTTTTGTTATTAAGTGTTAATTAGAAGAGAACAATTTTTTATTTATAATATTTTTATAGATTGGACGGCAGATTTTGGTAGTTTTAACGTTGAGTTGATAGAGCGAGATGGGTTTTTAAACATTTTAAACATTTTTTATTAATGTGAATTGAATAGGACGATTATTTTGAATTTATATCTTTGGAAATGATAGCGTGGATTTACAGTTGTTAACCAAAAATTTTTGAACTGTTCTATTTGAAAAAATTTGAATTTTGCAATTTAATGGCATTTAATTTAAAATTGTTCTATTGGAAAGTATGTAGTTAAAGCTTCCATTTTATGCGCATAAATTATCTAACCTCTAAATACACAATTTGTTGAGCTTCCATTTTAAAAGTTAAATATTTTAAACAATTCCATTGTAAGGGCTTTATTTTGAAGTTTAGTTTTGAATATTTTAAATGAAAAAAATTTTAGTTCTAAGAGTTTAAATTTTTTTAAATTTCAATTATTGTAAACAATTTTTGCAAACACAGACAAAACCGTAAGATGACTGAAAAAATTTTTCCTTGAATGAAATGGCCACCCTGATATAGTATGAATAATCTGCAAACATAGTTTTTTTTTTATTTATTAAACATCAACCAATTGAAAAAATATTTAAAAAGCGATTATTCGAAATAAAATCTTTCGTAACATTATGTTGATTCTTGAAATCATGCAGAATTTATTTTTTCAAAGAAATAGTTTTTGGCACGAAAAATACCTGATAGTATCTTCTTAGACTTTAAAAGATTGAGTGAAGTTTATTTATTTATTGTATCATTTAATAATAATGGTCTGAGTGAATTATAATAAAGAGGGTGGATCAGTTGTATCTATATTTTGAAGAAGATGGAAAAAAGGGAAATTGAATAAAATGACTTGGTGAATTTGGATGAGCTCGCACTATGTGGCAATCGTGAAGTGAAATCAATTAAATGGTTTGGTAATAAAAAAAAGCAGACTTGGTTCTCCTCGCATCTGCGGTAATCAGTGAATATCGTGTCATCTTATTGTGAATTCACTTGACAGCTGAATACTACTCATCAAATAATAACTTTAATATGGGTGAGTAGGTAATTGGGTATGGTTGTCCCATTCTTCATATTGGATTTTTTCATTAAAAAAGTAACGAATTTATAATCTTTCCCCGTTTGAAAAATTATCGGGGCAGTCTTCCTTCCAGTTAGAGACAGAAAAGACTGATCTAATAGAAGTTTTTTTCAAGTTAACAAATTTACAAAGCCTCTCATCTAAATAATGTCTTTACATTTCCAAAAAAGAGGCAGGGTTTTATTTTACTTGTAATTCAGAGTATTCAAGTCCCAATCTGCATTAATCAAGTTCCAATCCGGAATAATGCACTTGTAATTGAAAGTAATCCACATATAATCCAAGCAAATACAGTTTAACTGCAGCTGAGCAATTCTAACCAGGAGTAATCCAGTTCCAGTCTGGACTATCCCACTTGTAATCTGAAGCAATAAATAAATAATTATTATTAATTAAATAATTGATAATTAATTACCCCGTTCTAAACTGGTTTAATCAAGTTGTTATCTGAAGTACTTCCGTTATAGTGGAAAGCAATAAAGGGTTATATACTTTATTCCGAGATAATCCACTTGTAATCGGAAATAATCCACTTTTAATCCAGTGTAATCAAATTCTAAATTGGAGTAACCCTGTTCTAATGTGGATTAATTTACCTGTGATGGGACGTTATTCAGGGTAATCCATATTTAATCCACAAAGTTTACTTGCAATTCGAAGTAATCCACTTGTAATCCAGCTATAAAATTGAGTAATTCACTTCTAATATAGAATGATCCAGTGTAATCCACTGAAAAATCGTTTTTTGTTGTAATAAATTTTTTTTTTTTCATTTCTGATGTTAAATTTTCTTAATTGGACTAGACAGAGTATTTATTTAAAAGAATTTTGGCCAGGCGCTTCTTACTTGAATAGTTGCGTTCCCGGTGAATTGAATTTTCAACTAAGAAAGATAAACTTTCAACTAAAAATGAAATAGAGAATTGATGTTAGGTTGTCGAAGAGGATAATATTAGTAAATTTCTGGTGTTAAATTTGGTCGAAAGTTAAACTACTTTTTTCGAAAATTTGTTTTTCCAATTAAAAATTAATTTTTAAACTGAAAATTAAATTATTTTAGTTTTAGTGAAAATTTGTCTTTCTTAGTTGAAAATTCATGCGTTTTATTAAAGTTGAATTTTTTGTGTATAAAATGAAGATTTATGCCTTAAAATTCATCTTTCTGTTTGAAAACTAAACTATTTGGTTCAAAAACTAACTATTTGTTTAAAAAGGCATGTATTTTGTTAGAAATTTGTCTTTGATGGTAGAAAATTAATCTTCTTCGTTCAAAATTCAACTGTTAGACTAAATTGGAACTACTTGATCATAAATTAATTTTTTGGATAGAGAAGTATCATTTTGATTGGAAATTCATCTTTTTTAGTTAAAAACTCGACTGTTTGTTTGAAGTTTCTTTTCTCAAGTATTTCGTTGAACTTTCATGTATTTTGTTAAAAATTCGTCTTTTATAAATAAACCTAATCTTCGTCGTTGAAAATTATTTTTTTGTTATCAAATGTTAAACTCCGTTGTTGATACTTCATTCTGCTTCTTGAAGATTTATCATTTTAATTAAAAATTCCACTATTTTGTTGAAAATATATTTTCTCAGGTGGAAAATTCAACTATTTTCAAATTGAAAATTAGAAAGTGTAACTCTTTCATTTTTAGTACAGAATTGATCTTTTTAAAATGAAAATTCAATTACTTGTGGAAAAATTGATCTTATTTGGTACAATTTTTTTAAAGATTTATCTCTTGGATGGAAAATTTAAATATTATAATTTAA
>NC_046664.1:48799739-48891060 GCF_010883055.1 Belonocnema kinseyi
TAAATATTATTAAATATTATATATGGTTTAAAATTAATTTCTATTCGCTGTAAGTTTTTGTTGTTCTATTTTTGGTTAAAAATTAACATTTTTTAGTTGAAAATTTCTCCTGTTACGGGTAGAAAACTAATCTTGTTTGGTTAAAATTTCCTTTTTTTAAATATAAATACATTTGCTTTTTGAAAAGATACTTTTTTAAGAGATTTCGTTTCGTCATTTAAAAGTTTAACCATTCTTATGGCCCTTGTCATCTTTCTGTTTAAAATTCAACTTTTCGGGTTGAAAATTCAACTATCTTCTAAAAAAATTGCCTTTTTGGCTTGAAGATTTGCGTATTTGATTAAATAAAAAATCTTTTATTAAAAACTCGAAAATTTTGTGAAAAATTCATCTTTGTATGTTGAAAATTTAACTATCTGGTTAAAAGTTCCACTGAAAATTCTTCTCTTTTCCTTTAAATTTAAAATATTCGATCGAAATAAAAATTTTCTGTCTAAATTTTGAATATTCAACTGTTTATTGAAAATATATTTTTTGTTTTAAATTTTGACTATTTTCATTAAAATTCATCTATTGTGGATGAAAATCAAACAGTTTGGTTGAACTTTCATCTATTAGGAGAAAGAATTCGTCCTTTTAGATTGAAAATTCATCTTTTTGTTTTGAAATTTACATTTCTTCGAAAAACTTGAAAATATGGTTGAAAATGCAACTATTCTAGGTTGAAGTTTTATATATTTTCTATTTAAAAGTTCGTCCATTTGGTTGGAAATTCTACTTTGTAGGTTGAAAGTACAAGAATTTGTTTAAAATTTAAACTACTTGGTTAAAACGTCATCTTTTTGTGTCGAAAATTAAACTGTTTTGTTAAAAACTTGTCCTTTTGGATTGAAAATTAATCTTTTATGTTAGAAAAGCCATCTTTTGCCGTTGGAATAAATAAATAAATTTGAAAGTTTTGTATTTTAATTAGAAATTTTTTTATTCCGTTCATAAAAGATTATATGTCAAAAATGTTAATATTCAGATCATATGAAAAATCGGTCAAAGGAGAATCGGATAAAAGTCCGGGAATTTTGCAAAACAAGTTTTTCGGCCACCCTCTAAGACCTAAGCGTCACATCTATTAATGAAATCAGTCCTCTTTTGTTGACTCTGAATAAAATTAATCTTCAAGACCTTCAGTTTTAAATTTGAATATAGACTACTGAGCTTTTGAATTTGAAATTGTTCAATCTCTCCTCTTTGAATTTCAAATTGCCAACTTTGAGCACTTGTATTCAAAATTGTTCAATTTAGAATCTTTAAATTAAAACTTATTCGCATTATCACTTTGATCTTGCAGTGTTATTCAGGGTCCTTTCGACTCAAAATAAAAATGCAAGTGTAAAGTTCATTTCGAGAAAATAAAAATAATAAAATAAAATTCAGTCTCGCATCATTAAATTCAGCATGACCTCGAACCGGTCCTTAGCTACACGTGGGCAATTCAAGGACACTCACCCTACGATCTGGCACTTGATCGGCGGCAGCGGTCCTTCAACCTCTACCTGATTTTTTAGACCCGGTTTACTAGTATCCGGTATAATAACCTCTGCAGCATCGTTCCCTTCGAGTTCCTAGAGTCTCGAGTCTCGATTTGAGAACAAAAAAAACCCTCAGCGGTGCAGAGGCCCCTGTGATCTTTTTTATGGGGTCGTTGACCGCACTTGCTAGCTAGGAATTTGGTGCAGGTGAGGCGCAATGGGGAACTAAATTCATGGTGGGCCTGCATAGACAGCAGAGACTGCCGTATTTCTTGCAGGCCATCGACCCCAAAAGACGTAACTGATAGTTTGGCTTTAGCTTTAGCTTGAGACTTTAAATTTGAAAAGAGTTTAGGCTTCCCCATGTATAATGAGACCTTCGCGCTGCCTCGATACGAATCTAATCACACTGTTTATGGGATTCCCTCACTCTTAAAACATTCGAGCCTTGGAATCGAGCCACTATTGACACTTTCTCATGTAAGGCTCGCAAAGGTTTTGCTAAAATTAAAATTTAAATCCCCGGTATAAATTACAGGCCAATATGGGGTCTCCATAAAGGATCATCCATAAACTACGTTACCAATTTTGGGATGTTTTTAACCCCCCTGCCCCCCTTGTTACCAGCAGTCCCCCTCCCCCGAAAGTAACGAAGCCAAAACAAAAAAGATGAATTCTCAATTCAAGATTTAATATTTCGTATTTCAACGAAACAAGATTTTAATTTCAAATAAAACAGAAATTGTTGAATTTTTAAAGGAAAAATAAATTTTTCCAATCAAAACTGGAATAGTTACGTTTTCAGTTTGAAAAATGAATTTTCAAACTGCAAAGATCAATTTCCAAGAAGAACATAATTTTAAATCGCGAGCGATGAATTTTAAACAAAATTATTGAATTTTTAAATGGTAAATACATTTTTGTAATCACAAATGGAAGTTACATTTTGAGCTTCAAAAATTAATTTTCAACAAAAAAAAAAAATTCCAACTGTTGAATTCAACTAAAAAAAACAAATTTGTAAAAAAAAAGTTAAATTCTCAAACAAACTGATCAATTTTTAATAAAGAAGAAGAAATTTCTAAGCAAAAGAACGAATTTTCATTTAAAAAATGAATTTTTCCACAAAACAGTTGAATTTTCCACCCGAACCTGTATGCACTTTGAACAATAAAGTAAATTTTCTATCAAATAGGTAATTTTTCAAATAAATAGTTTTAATTTGAATAAAATAGTCGAAAATTCAACTAAAAAAATATAAATTTTAAACTAAAAAAGATAAAGTTACAAGCAAAAATATAATGGTTGCACTTTTAGTTAGAAAAATTAATTTGTAACAAAAAGCGAATTTTCTATCCTTTAAATAGGACCGAAAAAGGTGAATTTTTAACAAAACAGATTCATTTGCTACAAAAGAGTTTAATTCTTCACACGACTCCATGAATTTTTAATAAAAAAAATAATTTTTTAGTAAACAGTTAATTTTTCAAATAATTTAATAATTAAATAAATAGTTCAGTTTTATGCCAAAATAGTTAAATTGTCAACCAAAAAGATGAAATCTCGACCAAAAATTTTCAACTTTTTACCAAAAAGACGTATTTTCTAAAAAAAAATGGAATTTTCTACGCAAAAAAGTTCATTTTCAACTGTATAGTTTAAGTTTGAAATAGAAAAGATCATTTTTGTGAAGCTAATTTTCTACAAAGGGGTGAATTTTTCAAGTAGTTTAATTATCTACCAAATAGTTAACTTTAATACCAAAATTGTCCAATTTTAAACCAAAAAGATGATTTTTCAACCAAACATTTGCACTTTTTACAAAGAAGATGTATTTTCTAAAAAAAAAAGAATTTTCAACTCAAGAGTTAATTTTTTACTATATAGTTCAATTTTGAACTAAAAAGATGAGCTTTTAACCAAACATTTGCACATTTTGCCAAAAAATTCTAAACCCAAACAAATGAATTTTCAACAACAAAATATGACGTTTTAACTAATATTAAGCTTATACAAACAAAAAACAGAACATTTTATCAAAATACATGAATTTTCTAATAAAAAAGAGAACTCATCAACCAAATAATTGAATTTTTAACTAAGTATGCAGTTGAATTTTTAACAGAAAAAGATGATTTTTTAAAGAAATGGGTGAATTTGCAACCAAAAATGTGAATTTTATACTAAAAAATACAAATTTCCAAGAAAAATATTGAATTTTGAAGACAAAGGTGCATTATTTACAAAATAGTAGACTTTTTAACTTAAAAATATGATTTCAATTTTAAAAGTTATTTTTTTTTACCACAAAGGTCAACTTGCTAATAATTCAGATGATTCCTAAAGAAATAATTGAATTCTCTCCCAAAATAGTTGAATTTTTATCCAAAAATAGGTGTTTTCCCAAAAAATACAATTTACAAACACCTAGTTAAATCTTAAACAAAAAAGATAAATTTTCAACCCAAAAAGACGAATTTTTAACACAAAAGTTGAATTATCAACCAAAACAGAATAGTTTTCAACGAAACAGTTCGATATTCAAGCAAAAAGGAAACATTTTTAATAGAAGACATAAATTTCCTTAGAAAATAGATGAATTTTCAATAAAATAACCACATAATTAAATCTTTAACTAGAAAATATTAATTTTATATTAAAATTATTGATTCTCAACCAAAAATGACATATTTACATTTTCAGTCACAAAAATTAATTTTCAACAAAAAAAGAAACAAATCTTCAACAAAATAGGTCAACTTTGAAACCCAAAAGATGAATCCTTGACTAAAATTATCAATGTGTTTTAAAAACTGAATTTTCAACAGAAAAGTGCATCATTCAACTAAAGAGTCGAATTTTCAACCAACAAGATTTTTTCAACCAACAAGATAAATGTATTACCACAAAAATTAATTTTCAAACCAAATACAGTTACATTTTCAATTATAAATTTCACATTTTTAAATAAAAGTAGAATAAATTAATTTTCAGTTAAAAATTAATTTTGCACCAAAATTGATATAAATTTTCAACAAAACAGTTAAATTTTCAACCTTAGATATGAATCTTCAAAACATTAGAACATTGAACATGAGTTTTTCAAAGTGTTTTTTAGACTTCTGAGTCAAATACTATTTCCTTACTACAATACTTTTTTATATTCTAATTTTTTATTTTTCAGTTTCTTTGTATTCTGATTTCGATGTCTAAAAGAATTGATAGGAAAGTAGGTTTCATTTGGCTCTTCATCACATTTAAAAATAGAGACACTAAGCTCAAGATTTGTTCCAATCTGCAGGCTTGTCTGTGAATATCATCAAGATTTATTACCTCAACCTCAATAATTGAACGGATGCCTGAAACAAGGGCCTATGTCACGATTTTTTCAAAACCCAGCTTTTCGTGGAATAAGGGCCAATGTCATGTGGACTAAGAGTTCCCATTGTTTTCAGTTGTAAAGAATGACAACAGAGGTCAGGAAAATAGAATTATCTGTTGATGAGTGAAGGAAAGTCATTTGCATTATCCCAGTTTTTCAATGTTCCTGCACAATTTGGAAATCGTGACATAGGCCCTTGTTCCGGTCACCCATTCAATTAATCAAAAGATATCTGCTATTCGTTTAAATATTCTTCGAAGGATGTTTCTAAAATTAGCAATTTTTCGAAATGTGAGATCGTTTGGATTATTACCTTTTTCAGTTTGAAAAATGGTTTATAAATAGATTGGAATCTAACCTTACCTTACCTCAACCACAATTTATCAAAAGATATAGGGTTTTTGTTAAATACTTTTAAAAGAATGTTTAGGAAATAGCTATTTTTAGAAATGTGTGATCGTTTGGATTATTATTATTTTAATATAAAAAGGGAAATAATCTGAATAGATTAATTTTTAATCAACTACGAATATAACTAATTCAGATTTAGAGAGTAAGTTTCAAATTATGAATATCATCAATTTTTGCAACAGTAAAAGTTTAAATTTAATAAATAAACATATAGAAATTTTGTTTGCAAAAAGTTTTAATCCAAAACAAATTGTTTTATAGATATTTCACGAATGAAAAACCAGGTATTTAGAAAAAATATATATTTTCAAGAATT
Source organism: Belonocnema kinseyi (assembly GCF_010883055.1). Lineage (NCBI taxonomy): Eukaryota > Metazoa > Arthropoda > Insecta > Hymenoptera > Cynipidae > Belonocnema > Belonocnema kinseyi. Next base: position 48,805,375 of record NC_046664.1, read on the forward strand.
CCTAAATCATTGGTACCGTTTAAAGGAAAACGATTATTTCGTGTGAAAAAATTTAAGCATTAACAAATTTTTTTATATGAAAGCCTAGGTTGTGTAGGAATGTTATTTTCTTATTTTCCTTACTAAATATTTCTAAATAACATAATTTTAATGAATGCTAACTTATTTTCTCACACCAAAAGATTCTCTGCAACTCCACTTAATTTAATTTTTAAATATCAATTTTTTAATGGCTGAAATCATTGTTGACAAATTTTGAAATAAAATATCTCATAAACAAATAACTATATTTGATAAATATATTTTTTAAATAAACTATTATTTATAAAAATCTGAACATTTTTTAATTTAGTTATTATGAAATCACAATATGATTCCGAGAGAATTAGGAAATTAAAATTAGATTAAGTAGTGTTTATGTCGTCCAGATGAATTCCTGTTAAAAATGGCGAAACTTTCTGGTTTGTGCTAAACTGCCTAATTTTTTCCTAATTCGGAAAAAAAGACTATTTTTTCGACAAGAAGGGTTTGAAATTATGAACATTAAGCATCGAATGAACCCTTATTAAACGAATTCTGTTAATTTTTTATTAAAATATTTTTCAATTTGTTAAAATTTTCACTATTTGAAAAAAGTAAATCACTTGTAAAATAGGAATGACATTTGGAAGGAGTTTTGTGGTGGGTTTAAAAATAAATTTCTGCAGAATTGTGATAATTTATTAACAAAATTATACCTTCTTTCAGGGTTTGAGACGCCGAATTTTAAACAAGATATTGGTAAGTTATTTTTATTATTAATATCAATTATAATTACAATGTTGTTTGTAAAATGTGCAGCAGATGACATGCAATATGCTAAATTTTTATAAAAAGGATAATCATTTTTTTAATGTGTTCAAAACTCAAATATCTTTGTCTATACCCATTAATTAATAAGAAAAACAAGATTATCATTTATAATTATACCTTTTTTTAAAGTGATGTAACTTATATTAAAGTATACAAAAATCCATATAATGCCGGTGGAAATGACCTGCATGCCTATTCCTTTAACTGTCACTTAAGTATCTTTCTTATAAAATTACCAGTAAAATTTTTTGCTCATAATATGAAAGACAATAAAATTCTGCGTCTAATAAGCCCAAGATGTTTTCGAAAAATGGGAGTAACTCTGGAGTAATAAACAGAATTTTTTCCTTAGATCAAGTGTAGTGCAAAAAAGTCTCAAAATTTAATAAATGTGTGAATTCTAACAAACATTTGTTTTCAATCACTCATCATGTATTGAAATTTTTGGATAATATTTATAAAAATATCATTTTTTGGAATATAAATTACAATCAGTATTTTAAAATTTACGACTTTTTTTGCCAAGTTTGACCCTGCGATAGAATCCAGGGAAAAAATCTAAAAAACACCTCAATAATTTATCAAAATGCTATAAAGAATTACCTTTGAGTGAGCTTAAGAACTTTTAAAATGGTGGATTATTTCCAAAGTTCTTCCAGTTTTTCGAAAATATCGAGAACTGATGTTTTTGTGAGACATATTGTAAAAATGAAGGCACTCTAGCAGCAGCACAAAAAATAGTTGAGTATATAATTTCCGCACGTTGTATCCTATTCAGTCCAAAGCTATTTAAATTCTCATGAGAATAATCATATGGCTTGATCCGTATCTTATATAACATTTAATTTTGTAGCAGATATTTCATTTTTAAACATAATTTACCTTGCTTATATAGGAAATAAAATTTGGATATTCGAAATACGAAAATACACTAAACTCTCGAATTCGGTCCCCTCCTGTTCAGCCTTCCTCGACTGCTGGCCCACGCAGTTTCTTAGAGGGCAGGGCGAGAGATGGTTGCGACTCTGGCTTCGGAAGGGCGGCATTGCGCGAGTACTCAGTACAGAATATTGCGCAACCTTATACATTCCAATTGGAAACTCTACAGGCAGCCCTGACTGTTTACGTTTAGATCCCCCCGAATTGTGACTAAAGCTATTTGCCGGCAATCCCTGACACTTGACTGGAAACCTCGAATGTGGTGTACTATATAGTGTATTTATTCCGCGTCTTTGGAACGCATAGAACGACATATTGTTAAATCGTTTATGACCTGCAAGTGCCGATTCATGAAGTTAAAAAAAATATTTATTTTGCTTTTTTTGAAAAAAACTTGATTGATATTAGGAATATTGTACTGTATCCGGTATATTTTTTCGCGTCTTCGAGACCCGCCAGCTGATCTTTTGACGAACTTTCTATTGCCTTTCATGATTTAATAATATTAATTTACAAATTTTTAAAATAAATATTGTTTATCTTGTTTATATGCTTGAAACTTTTTTTATTATGGGGAATACAAGAGGACTGTATATGATGTATTTGTCCGAGTTCTCGAGACGTGTCGATTGGTCTTTTGAGCAACCTTTTATGACCTCCTATGATCGTATTTATATAACTTATGACCTATTTATAATCGTTCAATATATATCGTTACTCTTGTTTATGCGAGGAAAACTTTTTTAATATTGATAATACAACAGTACTATATATGAAGTATTTGTTCGCGTCGTCGAGATGCATCGATTGACCTGTTGAAGAATATTCTGTGTCCTTCCGTGACTTATCAATACAGTTATATTAATTTTTTAAACTAAATTATTTGCTTTGTTCATACGTGGAAAGTTTTTTTTTCTATTGAGAAATAAATAGTACTGAAATTTATGTAATTGTTCGCGTTTTCGAGTTGCTGCGAATTACCTATTGAGTAACCCTTGATGATCCTTCATAATCTATCAAGAGCGATTTATAGAATTAAAAGAAGTTTTACTTTTATTATATAAGTCAAATTTATTTTTTATTTGAAATATAAGACTATTGTTACTTAAAAGTGGTTCGTTGCAACAAGACATCACATTGATTGGCCCACTGATGGTCTCTCTGATGATGTTTTTATGATCTCAAGATGATCTTTTTATCTTATTATTCGGTATATAATAAGATAAAAAAATCATCTTATGGAAATAAGTGTAATTTTTTTCCTATCAAAAATAAACCTCCTTCTATAAGGAAGCAAATTTGTTTGATCCCTGTGAGGAAGCAAAGTGCTTATAAAGTGATCACAAATAAATCCATATGGTAAGGAATACACCCACAGGTCTTCGCAGCGTTTTTTTATATTGTATGTTAGTGAAAATCTTATTTTATAGCATGAGATTAAAAAAAAAATAATAATCAAATAATATTTTGAATTTTATATATATACGAATAAACTTAGAGTTTTGTAAATGAAAAGAAAAAAATACCTGAGTCAGGATGAGAACACAATTAACGAGTTTAGTTTCGGCTTTTTCAAGGAACGGAACGCGGAAGGGCAATTTTAGAGAAGGGCCACCGGCATCTTCTTGACGTGGTGATGTTTTATTTTTCGTGAATCCTTTGTTCACTCGTGCGTAGGGATAATGCGGTAAGCAAACCTTCAACTTAGAGAAGAAGGTCGACGGCCCATCTTTGCCCGAGGCAAGATGCTCTACCACTATATATAGTTATATGTAATCGTGACCACAGCATACGACTTTTGGGACAGAGACCTCTTATCTAAGCCCTGAGATCTCGTGAATCGAAACAAACGCCGTTTGTTCCATATTAAATGGCTTCTTTGACGACATTCAAGTACATAGAAAGAATATTTGATTTACTTTTTCTTCTAAGTACATATCATTGACTGGATCATAAGATCCATCATTGTCCTAGAGAAAGTAGAAACACTGCTAAAAATCATTTAAAATCGAAATGAAATCTGCGTTCTTATGAATCATTTCAACCGCCCAAATTAGAATGCAAATAAGTTCACAAATTAAAAATTATATTTCCAAATTACTCCTTTCCGGATCATTAGTGACAAATGAAAAACAAAGAGCGAGGAAAAGGATGCCACTAAAGGAACAACATGATGTGGAAGTCAATTTAGACATCCAAATCATGGATTATTTATAGGACAATAAACGGAATGGACAATAGAACCTTATATATAAATTAAAATTCACATAATCTATGAAAATAAAAACATGGAGCATTATTTTAAAAAAGTTGTTTCCTATGTTCCATTCTCAGGTGAAAATTTATTTGCATATGTGAGTACACCCAAATAAAATGGGTCAAGGTTGTCTATATGTCTTACGTATAGGGGCATGATACCGTGTAAGTTTTCCACATTTTAGGCCTAGAACAAATCTCCTAGATAAAGAAATGAGACACTGGGCAACTTTTCAAATAAGAAATTCGAAAAACCGCCTTTCGAGAGAAACGCATTTAAGGATGTACTCTACGTAACATCAATCTCAAAAGCCGCCAATCTTTGAAATGATTTATAATATCGAAAAAATAGATCTATTTATATCTTCTCTAAATCTTGGCGGAAGCTTTTAAGTGTGTGTTAGAAAAACTAATGCACCTTAAAATTTTTTATTTAACAGTAGTTCTTTAGAGTTTTAGTTTTGCTTTCTCTTTAAGGAAAGGTTACAATTCTTTTTCAATCCTGATTATCAAGGTCTCATTTTATTCTGTGAAGGATTCTCTACAGTTCTTTTTGGGTAGTGTTAATTAAAATTTAAACTATGAGTGTTTATAAAAATAATAACTGTATGATTTCTAATTAATTTTTTAAATAAAATGAACCCAAATAGAAATTGAGAGAATCCTTCGAAGAATAAAATGAGGCCTTGATCATTAGGATTAAACAAGAATTGTAACTTTTCTCTAAAGAGAAAGGCAGAACTAAACCTCTAAATAACTACTGTTAAATAAACAATTTTAACTTGAATTATTTTTTCCTGAAGTGTACTTAGAAGCCTTCGTCAAGATTTAAATAAATTAATAATAGATTTATTTTTGTCGATTTTATCAATCATTTCAAAGATAGATTGATTGAGATTGATTTGAGATTGAGTGTACGTTGTGTACATCCTTAAATTTAGTGAGTTCGATAAGCACAGGTATTGTATTTTTTCTTTAAAACTTATCCGCTCTCGGTCGATTTTTGGAGATTAGTATAATATCACTAGATATAACAAAAATTGAAGTATGATTTGCTATTAAAAAAATTAATGATTACGACACTCACAAAAACGCTTATAATCCCTTAAAATAAATGCGACAATCTGGGCCTTTTTATTCAGAGGTGTACGTTTAAGACTTTATTTTCGAGAACAAAGAATAAATGAACAAAGATTCATCCATTTTTTAGCGAGAGTGATCTATCAATAATCCAGCATAATCCATTTGCAATCCATATAATTCGAAATAACTTAGGCAAGTCAAGCAAATAACTTGTAATCCAGAGTCATGAAGGTCTTTTTCGGTAAAAAAAATCAACTTCTTTGTACAAATTTCATGTCTTTGATTCAAAATTCAACTGTTAGGTGAAAAATTAATCTTGTTTCTACAAAATTAACAGTTATCTTTAAAAGTCATTTTTGTGTTTGAAAATTCAACTGATTTGTTAAAAATTCTTATTTTTAAGAAGAAAATTCAATGCTCAACTGGGTTGGTTGTCAATGCTCAACTGGGTCTTGATTGTAACGATCAGCCCAACGAATGCCCAGATAGAGGTAACAAGCTGAGCCTTAGTTAAGCAGCCCAATTTATGCCCAATTAATAAAAAAAGGTACAATTATTGAATTCCTGAAGTTACAAGTAATAAATAATAAATATTTATTAGTATTTGTTAGTCATGATTTAAAAACTCTTAGCATCCTCTTATTCCTTCTGAAATCCATTCCAGTCTCATCCAACAGTCAGCTCAGTCTTAAATTGTCTAAAGTTGTGTTTTCTGCAATATATTTGGTTTAGTACAAATACTCAACTGAGTATGGGAAACAACACAAAGCGATCACTTATTATGTTCATTTCTACAAAGTAAAACGAAAGAACTTTGTAAAAATAACCCCATTCTATAGAAGCCTGAATGGATTCGCCTGCAACAGAAAATGGCGTTCACAACTGCTTTAGTGCAGACGATAGAGCACACGTTAACCAATATAGGAGGGGTTTTCAAAATTATAAAATGCTTAGTTTACAAAAAATGTTTATTTATTGTTGTTTAACTTGAAAATGTTACTACACTCTGCTGATCTCTTCGATTTTTTAGAAAATATCAATTTTAATTAAAAACGTATATCTAATTCGAAAACAGTTTCTTTATTTTAAGCATATTAAAAATATAATATGTAAAATTAATTATACATTTACTATAATGTTAAAAGAAAAATGTTATCGTATGAACAAAATTTAATGGTCAGACTTTCTTTTTAAGAATGAGAGAAAAAAAACTTCAGGAAAAAAATGTACTTTAACATTTTCCAACCAAATATAATAAACAAGCAATATTCGTAAATAATTCATTTGCTATGCAATTTTATAGATTAAGAATTATATGAATGAAGAAAAATATTCACTTTACCCGTAACTGTTCCAGTCATTGCTAAAAATGTAAATTTTTAAGTGAAAAATTTAACTATTTGATTAAAAATTTATTTTCTCTAGTTCATAATTTAATTATTTGGTTCAAAATGTATATATTTTAGTAGGAAATTTCACAGTTTGGTAGAAAATAACGTTTAGTAAATTTAAAATTTATGTTTTTTGTTAAAAATTAATATAATTTCTTGAAAATTAAACAGTTTTGTAAGAAAGTATCCTGTTTGTTAAAATATTAACCGTTACATTTTTATTTAAGAATTCATCTCTGCTGGTTGAAGAACCTTTATTTAAATTGAAAATTCGTCTCTTTGGTTACAAATTTAACTATTTTGCGGAAAAATGGTTTTTTAAAAATATATTTCATTTGTTAGCTGAAAATTTAACTGTTCCTTGTAAAGATTCATAATTTTTTTAAAATAAAAATCATTATCAAATTAAAAATAAGCACAATGAATAACATATATCATATGTTTCAGAAATCTTTTTTTCGAAATGTTGGTGTGGATTGTAATCAAATCCTGTATATATTCTTATCACCATTTCAACTCTTTCATATGGAATATTTGGGAACATAGTAATTACGTTAAAAAATAAATTGGGTTATTCGTGGAAAATGCAGAAAAAGTCTAAATTGACTTCGAAAAATGTTAGTTGCTATACTGAAAAAAATAATTGGATTCAAGGAAATTTTTTTTTTAATTTCCTTTCTTTGGACCAGTTTAAACCAGTACTTTCGCTGGGTAAATATTTTGTGTAGGCCAAAAAGTCATTCCTCAATTCAAAGAAATGATTACTTTGGTGGTGTTTCTTTAATACAAAGAAATATATCTTTGCAATACAAATGAAAATTATGAAGTCATGGAAATGATTTTTTTGGAGCCAAGAATCTAGCTTCTTTAAATTTTGTTTCACGACGTAAGAAATATTTCCATATTTCAATGAAATTGATGCTGAAATAAAATACGTGCAATTGTTTAAATGGAACAAATATGTTTTTGAAGAAAGTACATTTTTTAGTAAATAAATTTGCATTTTGTTGAGATAAGAATTTTGTAATTTAACATTTTTACATACTTTTTAGGGCTGTATTCCTTTCACCGCAACAAGATTTGTGTGAATGAAATTTTCATGAAATCGATTGAATGCAACGTTTATTTACTTCATGTAAAAGATATTTTTAATTATAAATAAATATTTCTTCCGATAGTAAATTTACAAAAGAATAAAACTGAACTGTCTGTTGTAAATTAGCCACAAAATTTCACCATAGTGATAATAAAAATATGTCATGAATTATATATGTTACCTGATACTAGTATCCCGTGCAAAAATAACGCCATTTGGCCCTATTACATGTCGGGCACTAATTGGGGGCTAGTCAGGTTATTAATTTTGACAAAGTACCCAGTCGCGGACTAGTCGAGGACTAGTTGAGCTTTTTGTTCGCAAAATTTCAGTCAGGGCCTGGTCAGTGGTTGGTCAACGGCTAGTCGGGCCTTTCTGTTCACTAATGATTTTTTTTAAATTCTAAAACACTAAGAATATATTTAACAATAATCTTATACCGTTTTTTGGAGAAAAGATTTATTAATGATAAATTCATCTCAAATATACTTAATAAATAATTATAAAGTCATTAATTTTGTACGAAAATCAACTTTTTATAAAAAACAACGATCAAAATATTCAAAGAGACGTAATCTTATTTTTTTGTAGTATTATTTAGAAAATTGCGAATTTCTAGGAACATTTATAAATACCTTTGTATGGAATTTTAAGAAAATCCATATTGGAAAAGATACATATAGATGTGGGTGACAAGTCTGCCGAAAGTCATAAGACTTTAAATTTGCACAGATATTTATTTTTAAATTGATCTGGAAGGCTTGCCATATGTAAATAAAGTATAATCCTTCATGTAGTTGAAATTGGAAAGAGAAAAAGTTTTTGATTAATCAGTGAAGAGCAGTATCCTAGTAGTAAACTATTAAGCACGGTACAGTTCAGATTTCGCTACCACCTTCATTTGACTCTTGCGGTTCTGGACTGGTAGCTTTAAAGAAAATCCGCAAGGGAGCGACGTGCCGCCTCTCGCGCAACAAAAATGACGCGTCGAGTGTTTAAGACGGCAGTTCACACGTAACGAAGCATTATTACCTGGAGCAGAGACTACCGTTACCAACATGACGGTTCCTTCAGAGCGAAGCTCTTCCATTGCTGCCTTCCAGCTGCAGGTCACCTGACTAGCCCCCGACTAATCAACCGTGACGCTACTGGTCGGGGGCTAGTCAGATGACCCGACTGGCCCCCGACTTTAAGTGGAGTCGAATGGTCGGGAACCAGACTAGTTCCCCATTTGAATTTCTACACGGGATGCTGTACTTTTTTCAACATCAGCATTGAGTGCACTTGAAATACTTTAGTTTTTTTATTTACCCTGTGAAAATAAACATAAATATTATTATTAAAATAATATTAACTTGTAATTATTATTACGTTAAAATTCTGAACAAATTCCAGGGGAAAATTATATATAGTTTGTGTATAGTATGAAGTTTTATATATAATATTTATTTGTCTTTTACAAAAAATGTACAAAAGAAATTAATATAATATTTAATACTTCACACTACACAGGGTCAACAAAATGTATCAGACACCCCCCCCCCCCCTATCAGCGAAAATATGCGTTTTCGTGAGAAATGTTTCAGACAATAGTTTCAGGGTTTTGGACGAGGATCTGAATGGTGGCCTTGAAGCTGACCTAGGCGTTGACCTTCAAGGTTATTTTCAGCTCAACTTTTATTTTTCGAATTGAAACCCTTATTTTTGATGCCGCCAATCGAAAGAACGCAAAATTTTACGTTCAGATATTCATCAAGGTCATGTGACCCGATGAACTTCGGGGTCATTCCAGGGTCGTTTAAACTCAAACAAGGTCGTGTAAAATCAAACCTTGAAATAACCTTGAAGATCAACGCCAAGTTCAGCTTCAAGGCCACCATTCAGATCCTCGTCCAAAACCCTGAAACTTTTTTCTAAAACATTTCTCACGAAAACGCATATTTTTGCTGATAAGGGGGGAGGGACTCGATACTTTTTGATGACCCTGTATATATAATATAAACTATATATAATATTTCCACCTGAGTTGCTACATTTAATTTGTCGTATTTTATATATTCACAGTTTTTGAACATTGGTTCTATTTTGGCAAATCAATGCAATATTGGTTTCATTTGAGGTGTTTTTATTTTTATAAATTATTTGTTAAAAAAATGTATCTCTTTTCTTTAAATCAAAGACTTGATTCTTTACATCAGTGAAGCTTTTATCAAATTTTTTACGTGCTTATTCTTAACAATACATCGCATCTTAGAATCACTGAATCACCTAATTTTCAAACACAAATCTGACATTTCTTTCAACAAATATAAACGCTTCTTCGCTTAATACATATTTCAGTGACTGAAATAAATAATAATTTGCAACAATAATTTCTTACTTTAGGTTTAAATAAAAACATTTATTTGTATCAAAGAAATTTTTTATGACATATTCTGTATGATAATTTCTTTTAATCAAGTAAATTTTCTACATATTTAGAATAAAAAATCAAATTTACTTTTATATTTTACTATTGAATAATTAAATCTTTTATTCTTTGATGTCACGTTTCTTAAAGAAAAAAACCTCAAACGTACGGTAGAAGAGGTGTGCGAAAATGTACCCTACGTTTTAACTGCAAGACTCCTGAAGGAAAAAATAAGCTTAAAGAGCGCGAAAAGAATCTACCATAACATTACGCATTGCTCAAGTTGAACTTCGATCGAAAGACTCTGATTTTTTTAATTTCCACACTTGAAGAATCATGCCCTATAAGTAAAAATACTTGAAAATTGTTTTTAAAAATATGCTTATTAAATAATTGTTTTCTTAGAAACAAAAAAACCCTTTCACAGTTTTCGAGAAAAATGTATTTAAAAAAACAACTACGTAACGCAAAAACTTCATTTTTATGACATCTATAGTTTTAATGGCATTGATTCAGTGGCATTATTCTTAGGATGTAAGTATATTACAGATAAAAATGTTTGTTGTTCGGAAAAGAAATAATTAGTAAAAAATTTGTGGAAAATTACGATAACTTTTTTTAGCAAATTTCGTTCCTAATATTTAGTTGTTTTCGAAAAGTACCATCGTGTCGTACAAAACCAAACAAGGTATTTTTTTAAATATCTGACGTCACGCAGAAAGATAAATTTGCTTATTAAATAGTTTTGGCACTTAATAGTATTACGCAATTTTCCTTAAGGTTAGCCCTGAACGCTTTGTAAAAAAGGTTCAGTTATACGAAAAATTTCGTGACGTTAGAGTGTTCGAAAATTTTTTACCGATTATTATTTTTTTCGAAGAAAACAATTTTTACTTAGTCTTTTGTTGTATTCATAGCAGATAATAATTTCAAATTCATGCGATCTAAAATAAATAGAATCACTCGATTCAATCGGTTGTCTTTCGTATTTCGAAAGCAATTTATGATACTTTAAAAATAATCAAAATCATTAATTATCTCTTGTATAAGTTAGTTTCATAATTTAAACCTTTCATCCAAGTTTTCTAGAAATAAATTTTTTGCGATGTCTGACCATATCTCAGTATTTTCTACTTGCACGTTTATTGCCACTATATTGAACACACTAGAAGAAAATCAGTATAGAAATGAAGAATCTTATAAATTATTGAAAGAGTTGATTCAAAAAATAGATCAAGCACAAACAAATAATTTTTTAAATGTATTTAACTCAGATTTCTAAACATATTAGGAGGTTTAAAGAGATTCCAAAAGATTTTATCAAATTTGGAGGGACTTTCACGGATTTGAAAGTTTTTCCAAATATTTCAAATTATTTAGAAAGATTTCATCGGTTTCTACAAGATTTACATTTTTTCCGGATTTTAAAAAATATCTAAACATTTCGAGGGATTTTTTAGGATTTTTACATTTTGTACAGATATCAATATCAATTAAATTATTCCATTTTTAGAGAATTAATCTTTCGGGTTCATCAAAATATTTTTGGGTTGATCTATTTAGTTAAAAATCCATTTTTTAAGATTCACCATTTTTGTTGAAAATTCATCTTTTTTGTTTAAAATGTAACTACTTCGTTAAAAATGCCTTTTTTCCGTTGGTAATTAATTGTCCTAAACAACAATGTAAATATTCCAGTTTCATTTGAAAACTGATATTTTTATTGAAAATTGATGGCTTCTAGTTGAAAATTCATGTATTTTGTTAAAAATTGGTCTTTTCCGGTCGAAAAATTGATCTTCCCGGTTAAAAATTTATGCTTTTTAAGTAAATATACAAAAATTTAACTTTAAAATTCACCATTTTTTAAAATTGATCTATTCAGTTGAAAATTCGTGTTCTTTGGTAGAAAATAATCTTCTTGCTAGAAAATGCTTCTTGTTGGTTACAAATTTAACTATTTGGTTAAAAATTCACCTGTTTAAGTTAAAAATTCGACTGTTTATTGGAAAGTTGAACTGGTTTGTTAAAAATACATATTTTTTCAAATTTCATATCCTAGGTTGAAAATTGAACTATTACGTTTTTAGAAAATTAATCTTTCGGATTAAAAGATCACCTTCGGGTCAAACTCTTGTTGAGAATTCGTTTTTTTAAGATTCATCGTTTTCGTTAAAGATGTAACTATCTTTGGGGAGTGGAACTGTTTTGCTGAAACTTTTTTTTTGTTCGAGACTTTTTTCAACTAACAATCTAACTATTCCAGTTTTCGTTGAAAATGGAAATTTGTATCAAAATTTTATTCTTTCTAGTTGAAAATTGATGTGTTTTGTTCAAAATATGTATTTTTTGGTCAAAAATTAATCTTCTCGGTTGAAAGTTCATCCTTTTTGTTTAAAAATGCAACTGTCTGGGTCTAAGTTATACCGCTCTTGTTGAGAAGTCAACAATTTGCTAGCAATTAGTTGATTCGTTTGAAAATTAACTTGTGTGGTTAAAATCTAATATTTTTGTTTAAACTTTAATTATTTGAATAAAAATTAATAAATTGTTAAGAAAATTTAATTTAAAAATTCCACTTTTTTAGTTGAAAATTCAGCTACATGTTTGAAATTTGAATTAGTTTTTTTTTTAAATTCATATTTTTTTAAGATTCACCTTTTTGGTTTAAAATTGAACTTTTTAAATAAAAATTCATTTTTTCTTTAAATAAACATTACTTTTTTATCTGCATATTTCACTATTTCATTTTTGGTCAAAAATGTATGGTATTCAATATGGTATTTACATTCATTTTATATGAAAGAATTTTGTATTTATTATTACCCTATTTTCGTGACGACATCTTATACGAATTCTTCTGCTAATGTGTTGTTCCTTTAAAAAATTTAGGGGGAAATCTCGATTCGTGCTCAATTCAAGGAAAATAGGGTACTCGAGCGAGGAACCAGACGCAGCTGGTTGTATTACGCGGTTCCTGGCATTCTGGACCTGTGCCAAGTTGGCTGCACATAAATAAATACAAGTGTATACATATATTTAACACGTGCATTTGCACACATATGTGCAAGGCTCTCATTTGCAAACATGCATTAACACGAGCCTTCATGGGCTACTCTTGATGAGTCAGTCTTGACATTTTTTAGGAAGGGAAAAGATGTAAATCAGTTTTAGAATTTCTTTAGACTTATATTTTCCAACGCAACTAGATTCTTTTCAAAATTTACCATAATTTATATATCACAAAAAGTAAATATATTACCCTTAAAAAATTTGATAAATAAAAAGTAAAAAGGAATTATTAAATTTTTTAATTCAAGGTACTCAAATTCGCATAATAAGATCCTAAATTTGGACTAATGATGCTTGAATTTAGAAACAATTTACTAAATTTAATCCAAATCAATTTTCAGGTGTAACATCCTCAACAAAGTAAAAAGAAAATACTAAAAATCCTTACTCCTTTTCTGAGCCTAAATTCAGAGATAAACTTAAATTCGGCAAAAAATTTGTCTAAATTTACGGTTTGGCCTGAATTTGTTAACTTTAAAAATGTTCCATTTTAGATCTTTATTTTTTAGGATATATTTTCAATTTGTGAAATTTCAAAATGCGTTTTTTCAGACTTAAATGATTGAAAATTAGAAACTTCTAATTTAAAGTTTTGTGATGATGCCTGTTTTAAATTGATGAACTGTAAATATTAATTAGTCCATGTTTTTTCATTCTCATCTCAATGAGAAGTTTATGGCTTTATCCGATTTAAAGCCTCCAAAGTGAAGACGAGTTTATTAGGCAGCTATTTTGGATAAAAACTTAAAAAGTTAGAGTTTTTCAAAATTTTTGAGACCCTTTTTTTAAGATTTGAAAAGTATATATACGGCTACTCGTTGAACTCAAAAAGATGAACAATTTATTCCCACGACTTTTTCCGATAGACAGTAAAATTATGAGTTATAGCATTTGAAAAATCCAAAAGGCAAACGAAAAATTAAAACATTAAGCCAAACAACGCACGATAAGAAAAAAGTCTAGAGAAGACAAAAGTTGCTTCTTGAAAGCCCTACAAGATTATCATAACAAGTTTTTGAGTGTTTTTGAATAATAAAAAATTCTAATTTTGATTGCAAAGAAATAGTAAAAATAAAAAATTCCATTTTTTGTCAAATTGTGCTACTAAAAAAGAGCTACAAATTGGTTTTAATAATTTTTCAAAGGATGTGTAATTATTTTTTTATTCATGAATAATAACATTAGCAAGAAAAAAATTGAATTTTTGGAAAACCGCCACAAGATAATTTTTTTTACGAAACATATAGTTTTTGTTATAATCGTAAAAAATAAAGTTAAAGATAAGTTTTTGGACAAACGACACAAGTTAGGAAAACAATTAATAAACAAATTTTGCTCACCTGAAAAAGAACTAAAAATGTGTCATCAATAAAGATTTGATAGGATGCTTAGTTTCTGTTTTAATCGTATACAAATTTAATCTAAAATTTTTTTAAAATAGGATATGCAGTTTGTTTTTAATTATAAAAATAAGTTTATGCCGAAGAAGCTTTAACGAAAGATAATTCACAATTACCAAATTACGGTTGTCGATGCTTTGACCTTTAACTTAAAAAAGTCTGTAGGGAATTACAAAGACCAAACGGGCAGCGCGATGTAAATATATTATCCATCGCGAAACGCGAGAAACAAGTTACGCGCGTTAGGAGCGCTCAAACTCGCGACCACAGTAATTAATTTTATAAGACGATTCTGAATTTGTTCAAAACTAAAGGATTTAAAAGTTTCAACTTTAAAAATTGTTCTGTTTCTATTAATTCAAGCCTATTGCAACTTTATGAATTTAACTCATTTATTCTGTTTTATATCCTATTCAAGCACTTTATAATCTGAAACATTATATTTTTAACCCCTTCAAATAAAAAATGTTTAATTCAAAAAAGAAATATTTTTTCATCAATAGCAATATTTAATTATTTATAAAAATAAAGATATTATAAATGAAATATTTAAAACTAAAGTGTTTTTTGAAAAAGAATGGTTTAAAATAGAAATCCTTAAATCGTTTAAATTTCAGAGTGCTAAAATTAAACTTTGAGCGTTACAATTTTGATTGAACAATTAATAATTGGAAACGAATTAAAATTATTTTTAATTCCTACCTAAAAGTATTTATTAAAAAAAAACAATTAGATTTCACAATGCTAATTTTAAAATAAAAGGAAGAAATTTCGTTATGTATTTTTTTGCGCATTAGAGGAGGAACTTTTTAAAACATTTTTATTGGAAGAGATCCTTTTTAGTTCTTATCATTGTTATAAACTTGAAAGGGAGGACATTTTAGTATTTTTTTCTCGAAATGTCTCGTCGTCACGAAATTCGGAACCATCAATCCAATATTTTTCATAAGCTGAGGTAGTCGTCCCGAATTTTCAAAATGTCTAGTTCATCTCGTTTACTCACTGCCCCAATTTTTCAAGATGACTAGAGTTGGACTTGGAGTAGATTTAGAGAAGGAACATTTTTTAATTTTTTTAAATTTGATTGAATTGCAAGGAGGAGATGCTGGTTAATTTTTTTTTAATTGCAAGCTGGACATTTGTTTAATTTTAAGATTTTTATAAACTTACAAGAGCGGAAATTTTAGTTCTTTTTCTTTCTGAATTGGAAGTTGCCATTTTTTAAAAGCATTTTTACTGAGTTGAAGGTAAGAACTTTTTATTTTTAATCTTCTTTCTGCATTTCAAAATAGTTATTTTAAAAAAATGTCTTTATTTAGTTGGAAGGGAGGACATTTCGTTTTTCGATTTTTTTATGAATAGGAAGAGGGATATTGTTTGTTTTGGAGATCTTTATCCAGTGGGAAGGGAAGAAATTTAACATTTTTCTGCACTTTTGGTGTTTATTATTTTTATGGAGATGGAAGGGATAAAATTTGAGTTATTCATTTTTTCTTGAATTGGGAAAGACTATTTTTTTCTTTTAAACATTTCTTTTTAGTTTCAAAGAATTTTTTTTTTCTGAATTGGAAGATAGAAATTTTTTTAATTTTAAAACTGATATAAAGTTAAAACGAAGTTTGGTTATTTTGTTGTATTGAATTGCAAGAGGCTATTTTTTATTTTTTTTATTTTTTCCATCGGAATGGAAACCGATATTTTTTTTGCCTTATAAAATTAATGTGAATTGAAAATTAAGGAAATGTTGAGTTTTAAGTTTTTTTAAACTGTAGGAGCTCCTTTCTCCTTTTCATCATTTTTATTGAGTTGGAAGGGTCAACATTATGTTCATCAGTTGTTTTTTGTATTTGGAAGAGGTCACGTTTTTGAAGGGGCATTTTTTATTTCAAAATTTTTACTGAATTTAAATATGAACATGTTTTATTTTAAACATGTTAATGAATGTGAACTGATCAGAATTCTTTGAACTGTACAATTTATAAAAGTAAAAATGTGCAATTTTGCAAAGTAATGGCATTTAATTTATTTAGTTTAAAAATCTTAAATTGCTTAAAATTCAAATAATAATATTTTCAGTTTTAGGATTTCGAATTTTTGTTTAAGTCGTCAATATCTAAATTTCAGAATTTAATCACACTAATGTTTTCTTGAACTTCGATAAACTTTACTTGAATCCAGATAGGCGTTCGCTTAATTTAAACTCGCTATTGAATTTAAACTAAAAAAATTTCAAAGGGTAACAATTTAAATTATCTTTGCTCTCATGCAAGTTTTTTTTTTGTAAAAGGTATGTTTGAATTTTTAAAAAATCGGTATGATAAATTGATAACAAGTTTTTGACAAGCAATAAGTAATTCAGAGAAGACCTATTTGAAGATACTTTGACGTGATCGTGACTCGTGACCTTTAACACAATGGCAATGACTTTCTCGATTGCTGATACGCAATTACATATAAATATCATTAGTACTGCGTTTTCGGGAGGCACATTGCCAGTTTAACGTCATAATGCAATACATTGTCTTGAGAGTGACCATAAATTAAGCAGCCGCGAAGTCTTAAAACTGAATGACCTGATATAATAATTATGTTCAAAAGTGACAAAAATACGTGTTATAATGTGATAAAATTTATATTTCCAATCTTATATACTTTCTTAGAATAATCCAATGAAAACTCACTGATTTTCAGTGAAATCTCACTGGTTGAATCAGCCGGAAGGGTGTCATTGACAATAAGTAAATTTCACTGTTTCACTCAGCGAAATTCCGTCACTGGTTTTATCAGTTAGTTTCACTGATTTTATCACTAAAGTTCACTGGTTTTATCAGTAGGTTTCAATGATTTAATCAGTAAAATTCACAGGTTTCATCAGTAAGGTTCACTGGTTTTATCAATAAATGTCAATGGTTTTATCAGCAAAGATCACTGGTTCTATCAGTAAGGTTAATTGGGTGTATCAGTAAGTTTCACTGTTTAGCTAAGGTTCCCTATTTGCAAACCATAAAGGAACTTTAAAGAAATGTATAATATGACCGAAGTTTTCAAGAGTGAGAGATTTTGAGGGAAAGTAATAAAAATCAGGAATTTTCGGTAAGATAGAAGTTTAAAAAAGAACCAGGGCTGCCACATAGTCACTATTAGCCAGTTTTTTCTCAAATCTCTGTTTCGGTACTTTTTTAAGATACAATCAATATAGTACCTTTTTTAAAAATAAATAACTGATGAGTTAATCAGTATTCAATATTATATATATATATATTAAAAATTTGTCATAAGGACAACCGCCGGATTTCGGCGGGAGCGGGTGCTAATCTGAAAAATTGCACACGCTCCCAGCGAAATCACGGTAAATATTCAGCCACAACCAGGTCTCACGACCGTGAGGTAGGCGGTTACACAGTTTGTAACGGAATCAATACGACGATCCGGCAAAAGTTTCGTGTACCCTGAGAACACGGAGTGATCCAAGGACTACCGCCTTCTGCATTTTTTACGCAAGTGCTTTAGCATATTGTTGACACGCAGGGATGCTTTTCAGGCTATTAACGAGTGAAAGCTTGGCAACTCCAAGAGCGCCGATGATTAGGACGATTAGTTTAACAGAATATTCCGGGTACAATCGTTGCAACTCCCTTATAAGGTCTCTATACCTCTCTTTTCATTCTCCTTGGCTATGATTTTTTTGTCAGCTGGTGCCGAAAATTCGATAACGAACATGGTTCGCTTCTTGAAGTCAAGAAAAACCATGTCTGGCCTCGAGTTTGCAACAGAAACAATTGTCGAGAATATAAAGTTCCAGTATACGCGGCACTTCACATTCTCGACAATTGACTCGATTTCCCCACGAGCCGCATTGTGCCTTTGAATGTAGGTCGTTCCCACATGAGTTGGACAACTAAATAGTATGTGAGCTAAATGCTCGGGGTGTGCATGGCACGCCCTGAAGCTATCATCAGGAATGTCTCGGCTCAAAATGTGGCGACGGTATGTTAAGGTGGAAATAACACCGTCTTGGCAAGCCAAAATGAAACCCTCCGTACTAGACTTCAATCCGAGCGATTTAAGGAAAGCAAACGTTAGCTCACACGACATTGACTGATCCTCCACATTTCTGTGGAAGATACCGCGCATCCTCTTATCGAGGAGCTGTTCACGAAAGGTTTTCTCTTTTGCTTTCCTAATCCGGGCTTTCAGGAGTGAATACTCGAGATAGATAAGATTTGATGCATTTTGCTCACCCCTAATACTGAAGTTAAGTCCGAGTGTTTCAGCAGCCTCCTCCGCTGCTTTGTACAGAAACGCTCCTTTGTCTACTTCTTGGTGATTCCTGATCATTTTAAGAAGAGGGTCTCTTCCATTTGCGACTCTATGTACTGTACCCAGAATAACCCTGTTCTTCGTCCATGGAACTACTCCAAATGAATAGAGAACTACCGAGACGGCAAGCATGTTCGTTGCAGATACTTTGTTCCTCATCAACAGTTCAGAAGACCAAATATGCCGGATGAGACGCTTGTATCTGCTTCGGAGTGTATCCTTTATAGATGTCACATACTGAATGTGGCTCTGTGGCACACCTAGGTATGTATAAGACTCTCCAGAGCAAAGGTATCGTATACCGCTTCTATCAAAGAGCTCAGGATCTTCAGGGATTTCATTAAGTTTTCCTCGCTTCAAATAAACCTTGACGCATTTGTCTAGCCCAAATTCCATTCCAATTTCCTTAGTATATCGTTCGACAATCCCTAGACCTAGATATATTTGCTCTTTTTTTTAGCATAGATTTTAAGATCGTCCATGTAAAATACATGAGTGACCTTGTACTTTTGATCTGCAGGTTTGCCGTACAAGTATCCGTCGGAATGGCGAAGTGCTAGAGATAGTGGCAGTAATGTAAGGCAAAAGAAGAGTGGGCTCATGGTGTCGCCCTGAAAGACACCTCTCTGAAAAGTGACCTTGTTAGTTGTCACACGATTTTTTCCAGATAAGATAATAAATCTGGTTTTCCAAAGCGGCATCAATCTCTCTATGCACCCAACTATTTGCGGATGAACCTTTAAGATTTCCAAAAGACAGATGATAAGTCTATGGGATGTCGAATCGAAAGCTTTCCGATAATCAATCCAGGCCATCGATAGGTCACGCTGGTAGAATGCTGCATCTTTACAGACACATCTACGATGAGCAGGTTCTCCCAACATCCGGCTACGCCTTTCTTTGAGCCTCGTTGTTCATACATTTCTTGCCACACAGATTCAATTGCCTGAACAATTCTATCATTTAGGATAGCTGTGAATATCTTATACAGCGTGTTCAGACAAGTTATTGGCCTGTAATTCTTCGGGTCAGCTAAGTTGCCTATTTTCGGCAGAAATATTGTGCGCCCTTCCACCAACCACTCTGGAATCGGCTCTTCCGACTTTAAATATGAGGTGAAAATACGGGCCAAATGCTGATGGGTTGAAGGAAACTTCTTCCATCAGAAGGTGTTGATACAATCTGGTCCCGGTGCGGAATAGTTCTTCATCCCTCTTAATACTTTTTCACCTCCTCGGTAGTAATGGGTAGGCATTCTTCATCAGGTGTTATGAGGGCATCACACAGCTCCTTGAAGCTATTTATATTTTTTGAGTCTTCGTCCAGTCTATGCTGCACTTCGTAGACTTCTCTCCAAAATACTTCGACCTCCTCTGGGTTGGGCGGGTGGTCGACAGTAACGGGAGGGTCTTGGAAGAGTCGAGATGGGTCAGAGAGAAACTTTTGATTTTCCCTGATCCACCTCTCCCTCCGCTCTAGACTTCGCTTAGCGTCAGATAGTATCCGTATTCTCTCAACAATATGCGGCCTGATGGTCAGCAGCTTTGACTTGTTAAGTGTGTGATAACGGGTACGGAGTTCGCGCGTGAACTTTCGAACTTTGGCGGTAAAATTCCTGCCAGATGTGACGCAGTCAATCACACACTGAATGCAGGACGCGTACTGTCTTGTCCAGCCTATCTTTATGGCAAGTTGATGCATTCGTGTTTTGGTCTTATAATCAACCGTTGGTTTTGTTTTACGTTTCGCATCGTCTAAAGCTCTCGCTGCATTATACACACAATAATTGATAGCCCAGAGGTTGGATTCTTCGAAAAAATTTCCATGAAGCTCGTCATCCATTTCAGCCAGATCTTTAGGCTTGAGAGGAACCTTGGTGTTGATGTTTCTCCGGAATAAAGCATCGCTCTTTCTCTATTGGATGCCTGCCCATGGTTGGTCTTAGTGTCGCATCTCTTTCTCTGTTGCCGGCTTGTTCTAGCTGTGGTAGAGTTGGCGTTCCACTTACATAGCCCCTTTTTCGGAGTGGTTCTTCATGGTTTCGCGGATGTTGCTGCGAAAAGTGCAATAGTTCCAGGTGTTTCTCGCACCACAGAGCATGCAGCCGTGCCATGTAACCCCGTTCAGGGGCCACACTCGCATCGTAGCACTCTAGCAAGTCGTGATTCAGTCGCTCCGTCCACCCAAAGGTTGCGAGATTCCGCCAATCCATCGCATTGAATCTATTTTCACTGCCCCCACCCCCTCCCTGCCATCGAGTGGTCGGCAATGTCGGCCAACTGAATTCTTTTAAGTTCCTTGGAATTCTCTTGAATTTTTTCAACTACCCTGCATTTTTCTAATCTCATACAAAAGTTACTGAATTCAATTTAGTTTTTTTTTTTTTTTTTGATATTTTTAAAACGTTTTCAATTCATTCGATTTTTGTTCGGTTCACCTAGAGTCGAGTTTTTTGATTTTTAAGAATTCTTCCAATTCATTAAAATTTTTTTAAATTTTGCTTAAATTATTTTGAAGTCTTCTGAATTTTCCCTGGTTTTCTAATCTGTTGATAGCGAAAAAAGTACCCATTGATCCCTGCATTTTATCAAACAATTTTTTAAAAAAGTAATCTGTTTTATTTGAAAATGTAACAGTTTCCTTAAATATTAAACTATTTTGCTTAAAATTACTTTCATTTTTGCTAATATTTTTTTTAATATCACACCTTTGGTTCAAAATTTATCCCTTTAATTGAAAATTGCTCCTTTTCGTCTAAAAATTAAACTATTTGTTTAAAAATTCATTCTTTTGTGGTTAAAAATCCAAGTGTTTGATTTCAACTGTTTTGTACAAAATTTGTCTTTTTGGATTGAAAATTCAACAATTTAGTGCAAAATATTTAACTATTTGGTTAAAGAACAACTACTTGTTTTGAAAATTTATATTTTTAGTTGAAATTTTAAATTCCTGGTTAAAGTATAAACTATTTTTATAAAAATTTGAAAAAAAAATTAAAAAATTTTAAATCGGTTTTTTTTTTTGATAAAAAATTCAACAGTTCTGTTGTAAATTGATGTATTTTGCTGATCATTTTTCTGTGCTGATATATTAGTCTTGTTAGTGTAAAATTTATCTTTTTTGTTGAAAGTACAATTTTTTGTTAAAAATTCTTTTCTTTTTGGTTAAATATTTGTTACCTAAAAATTTAGCTATTCCATTTTTGGTTGGAAAATTATACTTCGTGTGTTCAAAAAATAACTGTGTGGTAGAAAATTCATGTACTTTGATAAAAATTCGTCTTCTCGGTTAAAAAAGTAATCCCGTATGCTTAAAATTCCTATTATTGTTTTATGATTTAACTATTTGGTTTACAAGTTCATCTTCTTTGTTTTAATTAAACTCGTCGGAAATTCCGTTTTCTTTTTTTTAAATCAATGTTTTAAATTGAAAATTTATGGATCTTATATTTTGTTTAAAAATATCTATTTTATTGAAAGATGAAAATTCGTATTTGGGTAAAAATTCATCTTTTATGGTTTAAAGCGAATTTTTTTATATTTAAAATTCAAGTTTTCGGGTTGAAAACTCAAGTGTCGTCGAGAAAAGTCTTTTTGGTTAGAAAGATTAAATAATTTATAGATAATTCTTTTTTTTCTGTTAAAAATTGTAACTATTAGTTTTTGATGCAACGGCTGGTTGAAAATTAATGTTCCTGTTGTTCAAATTCCTTGTGTCGAGTTGAAAATTTATCTGTTTTGGTAGAATATCGTTTTTGGTTGAAAATGTAATATATTTCGTATAGAAATCTGAGTAATTTAAAGTTTTAAATATTGAACTCAAGATTGTATTTACATGAACTTTATTAAAAAGAATATATTCCTTTATTATTCCCTTATTTTAATTAAAAACCACTCTATGTTTCCTGTTTTGAGAATTTTGCACTACGTTACTTTTTTGGGCAACTTGGGGGGAGGAGGGGCAGAACTGCGGTTGTCAACTAGGGGTTCATGGGATTTTATCAGATTTTTGATGATTTGAGTAAATAGAAAGGGATTTCAGAGGATTTCAAAATATGTCAAAAGATTTTTGATGAACTTCAATGGATATGAAAAGATTTTAGAGGACTGCAATTTTAAAGCCTCTGAATAAGATATTTTAATGAATTTACAAAGAACTCAGATTGTATGTAATTTTCAGGATTTCAACAGGTTTTATAATATTCTAATGAAATTTAAAAGAATTGATTCACATAAATTAAGCGATTTGAAACATTTGAAAAGATTTTCAAATATTCCAAGGAGTTTCAGATGGATTTCCATGGGTTTTGAAGCTTTGAGACTACATTTAAAAAGATTCAAAACAATTTTAAGGATCTCTAATAAATCCCAAGACAATCCAACAGATTTTAGTTTGGGAACATTATAGGAAATTTTAAAGGATTTGAAGAGATTTCAAAGGCTTTTTTAAAAGATTCGAAGGAATTCTCAGGAGCTTGATAAAAATTTCAAAGGACTTTTAGTGAATAGGAAATATGTTAGTATATTTTAAAATGTTTCAATGAAGTTTCAAAAAATTAAAAAATTTTGAAGGAATATGATCAAATTTAATTTAATTTGACGGGATTTCAAGGGATTTTATAACATTCTAATTAAATCTTAAATAATTTATTTGTAAAACTTGATGATTTTCAAAGATTAGAAGACATTTTTAAATATTCGAGGGAGTTTCAATAAATTCCAAAACTTTAAAAACACTTCAAAGGGCTTTAAAGATTGCCTAGGTCTTTTTAAAAGATTCCAAGGAATTTGCCGGGGCTTCAACAAATTCCAAAGGAATTTTATAGGATCGAAAATATTTCAAAGTATTGCAAGGAAGTTTCAAGAGCTTTAAAATGTTTGAAAGAAATTGAAGGTAAAATCAGAAATTTAATTTAATTTTACGGGATTTCAAGGGAAATCTCAAAGAATAATTTGAAAAGTGTGCGATTTCAAAGAATTTCAAAGATTTTCAAATATTAAAGGTATTTTCAAAGATTTTAACTGATTTAAAACATTTTATAGAATTTTGTTAAATATTCATAAAAACAGAGTTTTCACCAAAGTTTCTAGAAGATTCTATAATCTCGTTTTATATTATATTTTATTAGCGTTTATTATGATCTCAGTCATTCTATACAATGTTGAGGTTACTCTGTGTCATGGTTAGGTTGTCGAGAAATCCAGAAAAACTGCGTAACTAATAATAAACAAATAAAGATATGTGCTAGTAATTTATAAAGAAATATAAAAAAGTCCAAACTACTTTGATGCAAATTGATACATGTGGATGAGGAGAGGTAAAAAATCGGAAAAAAATGTTTGACGCCATTTATGGAACCCTTAAGACATCTTAAATAACATATTCTAACTTTAAATGATGTTTTGATTTTAGATATTTATACGCTTGTTTCTCGGTTTATTTGACTTGACGTAAATAATGGAACTTGGGTTATCAAAAGCACTGCAAAGAATTATTTTCTTCCGATTCTATTTTTACCATCCTGGGTGACGTTTAAGGTAGGTGTATTTTAAGACAGAAACCGGATGCTGTTTGCAACATTTGACAAGCCGCATTCAAAACAGTTTTAAACGTTTAACAGGTCATTATTTACTCAACAAATACAAATTAAAACTTTTTGTAGGTTTGTGTCAAATTATTTTTTAAATAAAATTTTGTGAATCTTTTATAAAGTAAATTTTGTCTTTGAAATGCTTACTCACTTATTTAAGCTCATTCCATAGTAGGAGCAATAAACATGCATCACAAATCAAAATATTTCTAGGACACTCCTGTTCTGAGATATCTCTTATCATAGAAATAATCTGGCCATAAACAAAATTATCAAGTATTTATGTCTCCGGGGGGTTTGTCTTTATCTGAAATTGACATCTTTGCTCAAATATGCAGGAGTGATTTTCCGAAGAAAAATGGGATGATTTACATCATCCGAGATTCTTCAAATATTATAAATTCAATTAATAATCAAACAAATGAAACAAGTTAAAAGCAGAGTTAACACTTCTATCTTTGATTTTTCACCCCTTTCTTCTTCAAAAAGTACTCCTACATTAATATTCATTTTTTCCACATTTAACGGGAACAACTCTCTGATTAGGACACCGACGAAAAAAAATGTTGGATGGAGAAAGTCGTTCCTTTTTTAAAATAACAAGATCTTACTTTAATCCCAAAAATAGCCGTACATCTAGCTTTTAGTATAAACCAGACTAAACTAGACTTTTTTCTGTGAACCCCTCGAAAGAATGCTGACTTTTCAGGGAAAGAACCCATTTCAAGATTTTCTTGGAGTCAAATGATAATGTTTACTAATCGACGTCTTTATCAACTAAAACCGATAGTTTTATTTTCTTTAGAATTAATGTAATCATTTACCTGCGTTAATTACCTTTTTAAAATTTCAGCACCTGTAATTGATTTTCAGATTGAAAAACCATAAATTAAACTATAATTTAACAAGAATAGCAACTTAATTCACATAGAATTTTTTAATTTACCTGTAGTGCAAATAACTCTTTTCAAAAATCTTTATAAACAAAAGTTATCTAGCGTTGTGAACTACTAGGATGTTTTTCTTGTTGCGGAAAGGAACTTTTTTATACACTCAGAAATTTCTTAATGACTGTAAATTTGTAGAATTGACATTTGTAGTCGGAAGAAGCGATGTAATGACTACAGTCACACCGGACATCCTGATAAAAAGTTTAAACATAGCACTTATCCGTTATGAGTCAAAGATTCCACAGAGGAGTGGTGTCTTGAAAAAATGACGTTTCAATGTTAAAATTTATTATCTAAACCTATTCTTTGCTCTTTTTATAAGAAAAAAACAGTAGTAAAGTATGACAAATTTGATTGACGTTCGAACATGCCACCTTAAAGACAAAAAGAGTTATAACCAATCATAACATACTATATTTATCTTATCTCTGAAAACAATCCAGAATTCTTCTTTTAATCAGTCGAGTAGCTGCCACTATAGACGTATAAATCCTAAGTCAATTTTAAAACAACATAAAAGTACATTAAAATTCTTTGATTCTCATTGAAAGAATGCAATTAATACTCTCATTTTAATTTCCAACTACGTTTTCTGAGTACACTGTCTTTCCTCTGAAAAAAAACCTTGAATCTAGCTAGCTAATTAATTATTCTCCTAATTACTAAAAATGCAATTTATTATAAAATTGATAGAATGAAAAAAGTACGGGATCGTCGCTGTTGGAAGTAGAACAACTTGAGCAACTAAATAATTCTAGGAGTGCTTCTGGCAACTCTAGGAAGATTATTATCAACTACTACGAGACTTGCAAAATATGGGAGACGTTTGGCGCAAGTCTAGAAAAAGTACATTAAATGACTTTCTTATAATGTACAATCTCTTCCAGATCTTTTCGAAATCAAGTTTAAAAATTGTAATGATACAGAAACAATTACCTAATTGTTTCATTAATCCTTGCTCGAGAATCAATTATCGTCATGAGAAATCAGCACTAATATTTTCTAATCACATAACCTTTATTTATGTACCTTATAAGTTGGGTTAATAGAATGTTGGTCTTTACCAATTATCTTGATCTTATGATTAGGCTCACCTTTATCAATTAGGTTTATCATTTACAACTATAAAATACGTCTTGTCAAACATCCGCTTTCAAAATAAAATTTGCTCACGTAAAGTATTTCTTTTACTGCAGTCCTATAATCTTTTATTTTAAGAATTTCGAAAATAAGAAATTAAAATCTCCAAGATTTCCTCTTTAGCCTTTAATGTCAGTAAACAGAAAAAAACTTGCTAGTGAGAATCGAGGTTGGCAAAAAGTGTCGAGTAACGTGAGTGCAAATTTCTGTATATAAAAAAGAGGAAGCCAGCAGACGAAATAAACTAGCCAGAGCCTTCGCAGACGACCTCTCGTTTTCATTCGCTAAACATAGAATTGCAAAGAAAGAGCAGCATATAATATACGTCCCACGAAAGTACACAATGTCCTTTGTTTATTCTTCCGTTACTATGTATCCTAGTCTCAAGGTCGGACATGCCCTCTTTCGAAAATAAACTTTCTTGATTTGGTCGTGGATGCCCAAGAAATCACTAATATTGTCCTCGCTGGCTCAAAATAACGTGCCCATCCATTAGGGTCATTAAATATAATGGTTCTCTTGTGAGCAAGTGCTCTCTGCCCACTAAAATTCT
Source organism: Belonocnema kinseyi (assembly GCF_010883055.1). NCBI lineage: Eukaryota > Metazoa > Arthropoda > Insecta > Hymenoptera > Cynipidae > Belonocnema > Belonocnema kinseyi. Next base: position 48,832,427 of record NC_046664.1, read on the forward strand.
CATCAAGAACTTAATTCTGTCTCACTTGCCTTGGTTGGATAAGATAACAATTCTTCATGGATAAGATAATTTCAGTTATGTGAGGGATATTCTTGATACCAAAATTAAAAAGCTTGCACTAAATCAAAAAGTTTTCTTAATCCCTAATCACGTCAGAACTGGAATTGGAAACTAGAATTAAAATTGTGGTTGTGAAATAGTTGCTTATCGTAATTTTTCTGTTTATATTTTCAATAGATTGTCTTTCTATTATATTTTGCATAACTAATTTTCCTATTCGAGATTTGATTGGTCTATTAATGACGAAGCAGTTATTTTTTTATAAAAATGCAACAGATCTTGTGTGTTTTACAAAATATAATAGACGGTATTACAACATTAAACGTAGTGAAAAAGAAATTTTTTTTTAATATGTGGATGATGGAAGGATGATCCTTCCTCGATTCTTATTAGCCTACGGAATTAAGAGGATTCTTAGCAGGTTTAAAATTGTGGTTGTGAAATATTAAACTATCGTTAGTTGTCTATTTATGGTTATAATGAATTGTCTTTTTATTTGAGTTTGATTGAATGATTTTGCTATTTGTTATCCGATTGATCTATCAGTGACAAAGCCATTATTTGTCGTACAAATGTAACAGATCTTGGATGGCTGACTAAAGATAATATATGGTACGACTTTAAACATAGTAAAATTGCAATTTTTTAAGTGCATGGATGATGGATGATTATTCCTTTCTCTGATTCGGATTAGCCTAAGGATTTAAAAGGATCTTTAGCAGATTTAAAATTGTTGGGATGAAATAATAACTCATCGTCAGTTGTTTATTAATGGCTGTAATTAATTTGTCTCCATAATATTCTGCCTCATTGCATTTTCCTAATCGATACCCGATTGATCTCTGAATGATGAAGCGATTATTTTTCATTAAAATATAACAGATCTTGTATGTTTCAAAAGCGATAATAGATATTACAACGTTGACGACTGTAAAATTGCAACTTTTTTCAAGTGAATAGATGATGGAATCTTGTTCATTTCTCTAGTTCTGATTAGTCTAAGAGGATCTTTAGCAGATTTGTTCAATAACCAGGCTAGAACCGAACAAGTAACCCGAAAGTTATTTGGCTTAATGGCATAATAATAATCATATTAATAATAATTAATAGTAATATTTCCAATGTTTGGGTTCAAAACAAGTTGGCTAGGTTGGTTTAGGTTAGGTTGAGCCTAACAGCTGTTTCGCGAGTCCCTGACCTTGTCTGATTGACGCACTGGTACGGCCTACGCCAAAGAGCCAACCCAGTCAGACCGTCAGTCAGTCAGTAAGGCAGTCAGGCGAGGGAATGAGTGAGCAGGCAGGAAACTTTTCGCAATCGACGTCACTGACCTACGTTTGCGGCCACGTATATTACCAACAAACTCAGCTTACGTATCATGATGACAAAAAATCTTCTTGTTCTCTTAACGGGAATTTATGTCCGGACTCATAAACCGATAATCCACTCTTCAGGAATGAGTGGAATGTTGGTTGCGAAAGAGATACATTCCCTGAATTTATTATATTTTTATCATAAGACATGACATTTGATTTATTTTAAAGACATTGCAAAGTAGTTGGTACACTTAATTTATAACTGATGCTAATTATTATTTTTCAACACTATCCCAGCTGGATATTAAATATATCTTTGTCCAAATCTAGGGTGTTTAAGGTCGGAACTTGAATTTGTATCAGTGTAAAAATTGAGAAATTGCGAAAATAAAATTATTCAATCCTTTCGCTAATGTTGCGAAACAAAAGTATTCAGGATAGTTGGCTTTCTGACTAACAGTTTGTTTCAAACTTAAAATTGGGTTGAACTTTATCGAAGACGATTGCGGGAGCAATTAAGGTAATTTCACCCTGTTAAAATCGGTTTGTTCAAAAGAAAAGAGTACCGGACTTCTTGAAGCAATTGTCAAAGATAACATTCTCCGGATTGGTTATTTCGTAAAAAGGATGTGGACTAATCAGCATCAGCAGATTAGAAAACTTAGGATGTGATTAATTTGATCGGATTGGTAATTGAAGTCTTAATATTGTCATACTTGGCTTTTTTATTGCATTCTGCGAATAATCTTCGGTAGCGCATTAAAGAACCTTTTTAATGTCAGAATATTTCAACTCTTTGGAATATTTTTTATTTAATCAATGCTGAAGGTTGAATATTAAAAATTACAGAAAGTGCAGCAAGAAGAAAACGGTTTTTGTACTCGAGAAACTGGAGAAAATGGTCCTCATCTACTTGACATCGTCATGTTTTCATAGGGATCAACCTTGTCGTTTTTTGTTGGTAAAGTTTTTTGTTTTTTGATTATTGGACACGCAATGAGCTCGTAGGAACTAGAATTCTAAAACTTAATCTTATGAGCTGAGCAACTTACAAAATAAAAACATATTATGTTTCTAGTCTCCTTTATACTATCCAGCCTTAAACCTGTAATTCACGTTGTAGTAAAAGTAGTTTTCGGTTTGTTAGCGTTGATGAAAAAAATGTGTTCAGATAAGACTGGTGTTTGTATCACAATTAATAGCTATTAATAGGCCATACTTGCTTATATATTATATACTACTTCATTATAGTTTCAGTATAGGTTGCTTGGAAGATTGATTATAAATGTTAAATTATTACCTATTTCTAAATTTACTTTAATTGCTTTGACATTTTTCAAGCTATTTTAAAAGAATCTTAATTTTTAAACAGATTTTGCTAATTTGAAGGGGTTTCAACGGATTTTTAAGATCTTAGGGTATTTAAAAATGTTTTTAGCTATTTATAAGTGCTCTAAAAAATTGCAGGGGGTTTTAAATATTTCAAGGCATTTCAGAAGATTCCCAGGAATTCTTATTGGATTTCCATAATTAAAAGCATTCCAAGAAATTAAAAAGATTTTAGTGTTTTTTAATTGCAAGAAATTTTCAAGACCTTTTAAAAGTTTCAAGGAATTTCAAACGATTATAAATATTGAAAGAAAAATTTTTAAGATTCCAAGTCATTTTTAAGAGATTTAAAAATATTCGAAGAATTTCTGAGGATTCTAATGACATTTTCCAAAAATTAGAATCATTTTTAAACATAAGAGATGAATTCTCAACGAAAATGTAATATTTGATATTTCAACGAAACAAATTTTAATTTTAAATGTTTAAGAGTTGAAATCAACCAAAAAAGGCGAATTTTCTACAAAATAGTTCAATTCTTTAAGAAAAGATTTTCTAACCAAATTTAAAAAAAAAGGAAATTTTTTTCAAGATTTTTAAAAATGTTGAACAATGCAGAATAACTTTAAACCAACAAAATCGGCAAATTTTGAACAAAACTAGAAAATCTTCAATAAAAAAAATGTTTAAACCAAATAGTTAAGTTTTCGAGCAAAAAGAATAATTCTAACCCATAAAGATTAAGTCTACGAAAAATGAAGAATTTTCGACCAAATAAACAAATTTCCTACTAAGAAATATTAATATTCAACAAAAAATAGATTAGTTAACAAATAAGATACTGCAGGTGTCTCTCGCCGATTTAATTTTTCCGGATATATGTTCTATTACTCGAAAAACTAAGCGACACGTATTTTTTTTATCTGCTGAAAAACACTTTAAGGGGGTGAATCAGCCCTTCAAAGTTAGAGGTCTCAAGTGTCGATTATATAGTTGTGTGCATAAAAACCAAATTGATTTCGATCAAACCTGCTGCAAAAGTTTCGTCGTGATGAAAGATGCATAACGTAACTTTCTGAACAAAAAGAAATTGAAGGGATAAGCCACCCGTATATATATTTAAAATTGTGCTAAAAAATTTTTAATTCATTGATTTTAAGTCTCAAGTGCAAACAATATTTAAAAAAAAATTCCCTATTAATTTAGCAATTTTCAACGTTTTTGAAAATACGTAGGGGTGGTTCACCCGCGTAATTTTTCATTTATACTGGATGAGCTTTATTTTACATCCTTTGTTATAAAACTATCTTCCGAATTTTCTTTGTATGTGGAAAGTATTTATTATCATAGACACAAAATAAAAAGATTTTAGGAGTAGCTACCCCCAATAAATTATTTATTTATTTATAATCCTGCGTAATTTTTTCATTTGTGTTGGATGGAATCTATTCTACTTTCTTCGTTATAAAACTATCTTCCTAATTGTCTTTGTTTATAGAAAGTATATATTATCATAGGCACATAATAATAAGTTTTAGTGGTGGCCACCCCCATTAATTTTTTTTTCTAATTTTTTGGGCGAAACACGTCAGTTTTATTTTTGTATCAAGTGTAAAATAAATTTTTTCCAAATTTTTTTTCTGTGAATTGAAACATTTTTAGAACAACTTTAAATATATGTAGGGGTGGTTTACCCCCTTCAATTTTTTTCTGCTTCGAGAAAATTGCAATATTCATCTTTCATCAAAAGGAAACTTTTCCAGTAGGTTTAATCAAAATCAATTTGGTTTTTATACGCAAAACTACACAGTCGACACTTGAGACCCCCATCTTTGAAGGGCTATTTTGCCCCCTTAAAGTGTTTTTCCGCAGATAAAAAAAAGATGTGTCGCTTAGTTTTTCGAGTATTACAGCATATATCAGGGAGAATCAAATCGGCGATGGACACCTAGAGTGCCTTCCTTGTAAGTACCTAAAGTTGTACGTTCTTTCTCCATGTGTATAAATAGTACAAAGACATTTGTTGTGGTTAAAATGTTGAAATCTCATATAATTAAATAAAATATATATAATATGTTTATTATTTCAAATACTTTTCAGATCTTCAAACTTGACTTTCACCCAATTAAAAACGAATTTTCACCAAAAGAATTAAATTTTCCACAAAAAAGAAGATTTTTATATTAAAGTGATGACTCTTCAACTAAAAACAATATTTTCTAACAAAGTAGTTTCAGTTTCAATTAGGTAGTTTAATTTTAATCAGACAATGCACAAGTTTTTAAACCAAGAAGACGAATTTTCAACAAAGAAAGATTTTTCAGTGAGTGAAGAAAAAAAATGTTATCCATGAAATGATTCTCCACTATAATCATAAATTGTTTATTAAAAAATAATAATTTTAAGACAAATAGTTCAACTGTCGTCCAAAAAGATGCATTTTTATTCATAACAAATAAAACAAATAAAAAAATAATTACAATTACAATTATCTAAAGAAATGAATGGTCAATTTACCTAATTGAATTTTCCACTAAGATGATTAATTTTTTACTAAAAAAGACAACAAAGCGCATTAATTTCTAACTAAGTAGTAGAATGGTCAACCCAAAATAAAAAAGCTAAACTTTCAGCTAAAAAAAATTCACTTTTAAACAAAATAAAACGAAGGTTCAAAAAAATAAGTGAATTTACAATAAAATAATTTAATTCTCATAAAAAACATGAATCTTTGACTAAAAAAGATTAATTTTTAAGCAAACATGAAATAGATAAGGTTTTATTTACAAAATTGTCAACCAAATAAAAATGAATTTCCAACAAAATATTGGAATTTCCAACCAAAAAAAGGTTTTTGTATTAAAATAAGGAATCGAGAAAAAATATAACAACTTAGTTTCACTTGCAATTAAGTAGTAGAATTTTCATCGGAGAATGTAATAGTTAATATTTTAGGCGAAAAAGGTTTAATTTGAAATCAAAGACAGTTCACTTTAACCAAGTGTCTCGTCGTACCGAAATTCGTCCCGAAAAATTGGTGAAGCTGGAAAAGGGGAAAAAGGGCAGAAACATTCTTCAGGATTATAGTTGTAAAATGATATCAGTTTAATTTTCGTCAAAAATTTTTTCTTTCATGACAGAAGATTTGTGAAAACAGGAGAAGTGAATCAACTTTCAGTAAGTCAAGTTTGAAGTCTTCCACCAGTACGAAAATTTGTTTTAGATATTTGAAAAAACTCATGAGTATTCTTTAATATGTACTTCACTAATGGCAATTTTTTACTTCAATTTAATTTTTATTTCAATCAATAGAGCTAAATATGTAAAAAAAATAATTATTTGGGCTTTAAATAGAGATTTCAAGCAGGATCGTTATTATTAGGACGCTTTTCATTCAGACATTAATAATTTTTATTGACCATGCAACTTTTGAGATGAAACCGCTGAATCGAGAATCTTCATTTCAGCTTTATTTCAGCTTTAAATCTCTAGCCAAAGTCTAGATATTTTTATTTTTTATTTTTCGCTCTATATATTAAAGTTATAGTTAAATTGAAGTAAAAAATTGCAATTTTTGAAGTACATGTTAAAGAATACTCATGAATTTTCCCCAATGTATAATGCCAATTTTTCCACTCGTGGAGAACTTCAAAGTCACAGGGCACACAACAAATTTTTAAAGAAAATCAAACTGACATCATTTAAAAATCATAATGTTGAAGAATGTTTCTGTCTTTAGCTCAACATTTTGCGATTTTTTCTCACCAAGTAATAAACCTTCAAAGTTAGGTGTCAGGACTTTTGGTACCGATTTTAGTCCATCCCCTTTTCCAACTCTCTTAATTTTTCGGGGCGACAGTATAGTTACATTATGTTAATTATTTTTAATACTTTAAAGAAATTTCCATTTTTCTGTGAAATTCGATGATTTCCTTTCTTTTTAAGTATTAGTAAAATTCCACAAACCTTAAGTTTTTGAAATTAAATTGAACAGTCACAATGAGACCGTGCCCTCAGAAATTGTGAACGAAACTTTCGTCTTGGGTCATGATAAATCAGAAAATAAAACTAAATGTCAGAAAATCAGGACAGCGCTTAAAAAATTTTATTTAATTTTTTTATTAATACAGATTACAAAGGGACATTTTTTGTTTGTTTGCTGTGGTCGAAATTTGGTCGTTGGATTCTTGTTTTATTCAAGAGTTTGCATCAATGTCCTGATATATCATAACGTTTGATCACTCTATGCAATCAATCCTAATTAAGGCGAGTAAGAGAATGCTATGGATTGAAAATGAATAGGAGGTGAGAAAGAGAGAGAAAGAGAGAGAGAGAGAAAGAGAGAGAATGTAATTTGATCATGCGAAGTTCATTCCCCTCGTTTATTATCATTTGCAGCCCAGCCGGTGATTCTGTGGTGCAGTGGAGCACCGGCTGTTATGTCGTGTGTAGTCGTAATCGTTGCCACTCAGTCAGTCAGTCGGTGTTTCTCAATCCGCGTTTCTCCGCAGAGCAGACAGAACCCAGGAGGAAGCGAATCGAAGTGCAGCCGAGAGCCCATTGACGGTCTAGGTTACGTTATGTTGCGTTGTATTGCGTTACGTCGCCACACGTCACGTTGCGTTGCCGTTGGGAAAGATGCCGATTCGTGTACTGTGCCACTATTGTGAAATTCGACCAGGTGAAGCAGGGCACACATCTTGGTTGCTCTTGACTTTGAAAATCAGTGTCAAAGTCCTCATCAGGGTCATAGTTCACAATCTTTGCATTGCCTAGCTGCCTTTTAATTCCCCCATCGGGAAACAACTCTGGTAATTCGCTGGACCGTTCGGTTATCCAAACTGTTGATCCGCGGTGATTCCAAAAATCTAGTATAATTCGTCGTAATGCGAAGTAATTCGGAGTTATCCACTTGTAAGGCGGAGCAGTTCCCGTCAACATCGGAGTAATCCACATGGCATACAAAGTAAATCAATCGTAAACAGTTGTCATCCGCTTGTAATCCAATTCTAACTCTCAGCAATTCATTTGTAAACCGGAGTAAAACATTTGTAACCCGAGTTAATTCATTATAATATATTTATAATCCGTCCTAATTAAAATTTTTTTGGCGTGATTCAAGTAATTCGAAGTAATTCACTCGTACGTCGGAGTTGTATACTTGTAATCCATGTACATCACTTATAGTCTGGTTAAAGACACTTGTAATCTAGTTTAATCCACTTATAATCCTGTGTAAATCGAATAATTCGGAGTAATCCACATATAAGCCGAATAAATCTACTTTTACGCCGGCGTGATATACTTTTAATCCGAGTAATCCACTTTTAATACGCGGAAATCTACTTGTTGGCCGCAGTCATATATTTTTAAGCCGAAATAATCAGAAATAATCCACTCATTATTCGACGTAATTTAATTATTTCAGAATAATCAACTTGTAAATTGGAGTAATATACTTGTGAGCAATAGAAACTTGTAATCCAGATTAATAGACTTCTAGTGCGGTATAATTCAAATACCTTGGAGTAATCCACTTCTCAGCCGGAATAGTCTATTTGAAATCAGAATCGATTCTAATGCACTTTCAGACCGAAGTAATTCACATGTCATTTGAAGTATTGCAGTCGTGATACGTTGTAATCCACTTGTAATCCAATTTTTACTCTGAGTAATTCAATTTTTCCGATTAATCCACTTGCAATTTTGATTAATCCACTTGTAATCCAATTCAACATCTGTATAATCTGCTTGTAATCCGCATTAGATCACTTGTAATCCAGGTAATTCGAAGTAATCCAGGTAAATCATGTAATCCATCTATAATCCAGCTTAATCCACTTGTAATGCAAGTAATTCGATATAATTAAATCATTAAATTGTAATCAAGAATCACCCAGTTACTCAGAGTAATTTACATATAGGTTATTCAAATATTTTGTTGAAAATTTTTTCATTTCAAATTTTTTTTAACTGCGAATTCAGCCGTTCCATTTTTTGTTATAATGGGATCCTTTTTAGTTAAAAATTCGTCTTTTTCGGTAAAAAAATGTTTTGGTATAAGATTTAACTATATTGTTGAAAATTCGTTTTATTATGTTTGGAAATTAATGTTCGTAAATGAAAATTTAAAGATGCTTTTTTTCGTTGAAGTTTAATCTTTTTTATTTAAAAATTGACCTACTTGTTAAAAAATGCAACCACTTTTTTAAAATTTCAGTTGTCGGCGGCGTTTAATGATTCTTAATTTTAGTCCGTTTGACTATTTTCTTAAAAATTAATGTGTTTTTTTAATAATCCATCTTTTTGATAGAAAAATAATCTTATTGCTAGAATATTTATGTTTTTGGTCTTTAGATAAAAAAATCGTAGAATATTAACATTCTTGGTTGAAAAATCAAGTACTTGGTTAAAGTTTAACTAGTTTGTTGAAAATGCATTATTCGGTTGCAGATAGATTATTTTAATTGAAAATTAATCTGTTTTGATAGAGTATTCAACTATTTTTTTACAAATTCGTTTTTTTTTATTAAATTAAACTGTTTTTGGTATAAAGTTCAAATACTTTTTCGTCGAAAAACCGACTATTACATTTTTTTTATATTTTATATTTTTGGTTTAATATTTAACTATTTTCGTAAAAATTGGTCTGTTTTGATTAAATTCAATTATCTTGGGTTTAAAATCAAAATATTTTTCGTAGAAATATCAACTATTACATTATTTGTTTAGAATCCATGTTTTTTGGTTGAAAATTCAACTAATGAAGTGAAGGTGGAACAACTTTGTTGAAAATTAATTTGTTTGGTTGATTTATCATTTCATTAAAAAAATGTATGTACAAAAATGCAACAAAATGCATGTATTTTCAAATAAAAAACTAATGTTTTCAATTAATGATTCATTGTTTTGGTTAAAAAGTCATTCCTTTGTTTAAAAAAATAATGACAATGTTGAAATTCCTTCAAAAATTCAAATATTTGGTTACAAATTTATCTTTTTCTATTGGAATATTAATGCATTTTGTTGAAAAATCGTCTTTTTTGATCTAAAATTAATCTGTGGCGTTGAAAATGAATGATTTTCGTTGAAAATAGAACTATTTAGTAAAAAATTAAATTACATTGTAGGAAATTGAAAAATTTAGTTAAAAAGTACAATTTTTTGTTGACAATTTAACTGTTTTATTAAAAATTATTTTATTTTAAGTTGAAAATGTAACTATTTTTGTATTTAATGTACTTTAATAATAATGCTTTTTTTGTTGCATATAAACAATTTTAGTAGAAAATTCATCTGTTTCGTGGAAAATTAAACTATTTTGTTGAAAGTTTTTTATTTTGGATTACTTTGTTAAAAATAAATTTTTCAGTTGCAGGTTCATCATTTTACTTGAAAATTCGTCTTTTTGGTTGAAAATTTGACTATTTTGTTTTAACTGTAAACATAATTCTATTTTTGGTTGAAAAAACATATATTTTTTTGATAAAAAATTAATCTTCTTTCTTAAAAATTTATGTTTATAAATAAAAATGCAATTAAAATTAAGTAACTTTGTTTAAAAGTGTCCTTTTTTGGTTAAAAACTCAAATATTTTGTAGAAAACTCGCTTCTTTGTTTGAGTATTTAACTATTTTGTTGAAAATGTGTCCCTTTTAGTTTAATCTATTTTGGATTTAAAATTAAGATTACATATGTGTTTCGATTGAAATATCAACCATTACATTTTTCCTTGAGAATGCATTTCTTTTGGTGAAAAAGGATTTTACTTTGATAATTCGCTTTGTGTTTGTTGACGTTAAATTTTTCAGGTAAAGATTTCATTTTAGTTAAATTTCCAATAATTCCTATGTGAATTTTCTTTGATTAAAATCACGAATGTTCACTGTTTTGTATTTATAGATTATATTTTAAAGAACATTTAAAAGGATTTTAAAGTAGTTATGAGTATTTGAATAATTTTTTTTATTGGTAGCAATTCAAGAACATTATATTTATTATGTAAATTTAATATTATCTTCAAAAATATAAGATTTTATTTATAACTTTTTCAAATGAATTTATTATTTAATCCTCGCAGTGACACACTGAAGATCCTCAAGATGTTTTAGATGTCCGTTGATAACTTCTAGAAGTATCCATCTATTTAATTATTTACCTTTCACATTGTGTGTGGTTATTTTGTACTCTTACATTTTATGAGTCCCAGGTCGTGTAAACTTATTTGAAAATTAAAAAATTTATTACCGCCTCGTTGAAGTTTTGCAAGATTTATTCAAATACTTTACAGGAGGTCTTGTAAAGTCATAGAACATAAATAAAAATTACAAATGCAAATCTTTGTAATAACAATATGCTTTGTGTAATATTTTGAGATATTTCATCGTTCCAGAGAAGCTTACTATAAAGTGCCATAGTAACAATATTCTTATAATTATTTAATTTCGAAATTCCTCTGATAATTGAAATATCTTTTCTTAAAATTTAATTTGAAATCTTCATTGTTGGTTTTTAAAAATTAAAAAGTGTCCATGAGATTCTGACGTTTCAGGGTTTAGAAACATTGTTCATGTCAAACAAAAATTAAAAATTTATCTTTGCTGTTGGTTTATCGCTTTAATTTTGAAAGTAATGTCAAAGTGGAAAAAACCAGTTTGATCAGTGATAAACGGAAATTAAACATACAATCTTCCAGGCATAAGTAGAAATATTTACCAAATTACTGAAGTTTAATTTCTCTCTTTTTGGTATTATCACTTTGTTTTGTAAGCAAATTTGCAGTATATTAAATCCAGTCTTAGAAATTTGAATTTAATGGAAAATATTGTTACTGAAAACTAGTTAATGCTTTACTCATTTGCATGGATTATTACCTAAATGCAAAGTCTAGCGACACATTGAATATTTGGTCCACGCTCATCGAATCTCGGTGACCCTATAGAAGGCCTCACGAAAATTATCATCTTTTGACATTTTTTTTCCAGCTTACAAATAAAAACGTACTCTTTTCTGCGATTAATGGCAAAATTTATAGAGTGCTCCGAGTAATATTTTTTACTGAAGATTTCTTCCAATTGTGTAAACGATTCTTATTGTCAGTAATATTACAAGAAATTCGAAAAATCTAGAACTTTTTCCTTCTATCTTGATGGGTTAGAATGATAAATAAATTATGAATCATAATGATGAAAAATTGCGAATACAAGACATTTTGTGAGGAGTGGTGAATTATCCTACTGATAATATACTATACTACTTTTTCATGAATTAGTTTTAAAAATTCAAACAAATACATTGTAAAATATTGATTGTAGAGCAGATGAAGAACTCTGAAGATGTTAGTATAATCTTGAGCATACATTTGTTATAAATATTTGCGATTAAATAAAATTATTCCCAAAATTGTGTTTCTTTAATATTAATCTTTAAGAATTTCATGGTCTTGGTTGTTGTTATTTTCAATGTAAAAAAATTACTGGAATCCCACGTATGATCTCATTTTTGTGCCATTTAAGCTTTTTTTAAAATCTTATTACAATACTATAATAATAATATGTTAGAATTTTAATTTTTGTACAGTAGGAGATTTCAAGTCAAAATTTGATGTTTTGCAAATTTCATTGAAAAATTGGATGCAAATAGAAAAAAAAACACGAAAATTTATGTCATATCACCTTACTCGCGCAACACACCCGTTTCTGCTATATCTACTTCTTTCTTTTGTGCGATAACAAGTATATAATGCGCGATAGATCAACGATAAGATGATAATTTATATCAGGTAGACAAATGTGTGTTGAGGGAAAGAGCTTGTCGAAACATATATCCTTCTTGATTCTTTATTCTTGACTCTTGAAAGTACATTTTTTAAACCAACATAAACTTTAAAAAGCCAAATTATGGAAAAAATTGCACCATAAGGTTTAAACAGAATTATGTACCTTAAAACCTATTTTAAAAAAATAAAATACTCAAGAAAACTAATTTGTGATCATATACTTGCACAGTTTGAGAACCAAAAACTTGATTCTTGCAGACTTCACACTCTTTCCCTCTTTTCTTAAAAAATCTCTATTTTTCGCCCGCTTTCTAGAAACTTCCCCTTTGTTTCCTTTTTCCGATTTTTTTTTAAGTGCCAGCTTAATTAATAGAATCAATAAATAATAATAATTATTATTATTATTAAATTAATAAGGTTTCAGAAATAAAATGTCAATTTTCTTAAATTGAAAAGTCTTCTATTACATTTTTGATTCATAATTCATCCTCTTGGTTAAAAATTCTAGTGTTTAATGAAAAATTAACTTTTTTTATTAAAAATTCAAATTTTTTGTAGATGATGTACCTTGTCTTAAAAATTTGATAATCAGGGTGAATTTTTTTTTCTTAGGACTGAAAAATATTTCTTAGTTGAAAATTCAATACTTTTCACGAAAACTCGTTTTTTTTTGTTATGAAGATTCATATCTTTTGGCAAAGGTTTTATCTTTTTTTGTTAAAAATTTAAATATTTTGTTGAAAATTGCATTTGTTATTAGGAGAATTAAATTTTTAACTTAAAATGTAACTATTCCATTTTTTTGTAAAAATTTATCTTTTTCAGTTTAAAATTCATCTACGTGCTTGGAAATTAATTTTTTTATCGAAAATTTGTCTTTCCTCGTAATAAAATCATCTTGATTAAAAAGTCATTCTTTTTGGTGACAAATCGTGAAAAATTGATTAATAATCTTTCTGACTTGGCAATTAAAAACTTTGTCAGAAGATTCAACTTTTTGTTGAAAGGTAAAGATATTTTGTTAAAAATTGATTTTATTGGTTGAAGATTCGTTTTATACTAAATTTTTATTCATTTTTCAACTGAAAATTGAACTCTTCAATTTCTGGTTGAATATTGATTTTTTCTAGTTGATAATTCAATTGTGTGTTTCAAAATTCGTCTAATTAGTTGAAAGTTAAACTACTTTGGCGTTGAAAATTCCTCTGGTTTGTAGAAGATTAATATCTTAACTTGATAATTAAAAAGTTTTGGTAGAAAATTAAACTATTTATTAGAAAGTTGAAAAATTTGGTTTATTATTCAATTTATTGGTCAAAGATGAACTATTCTGTTGAAAGTTACACTCCTTTATCGAAAATTGTCGCAAAAAATGGTTAGTTTTTTGTAGAAAGGTTACCTTATTGGTTGAGAACGCAAGTACTTGGTGAAGAGTTAAACTATTTTGTTAAAAATGAATGTGTCTTGAAAGTTTAGATGAAAAATCATCTCCTTGGTAGAAAAATGAAGTAATTTGCTAAAAAATCTTTTTTTTTTGTAATTTGAAAATTTATGACTTAATTGTAAGACGAATTATTCCTTTTGAAGCCTCTAGGTAAAAAATAATTAACTTAATAAAAAATTTAACAATTTAATCTAAAAATATTTTTTATGCCGGTTCTTCATTTTAAATAAAAATTCATCTCTTTGGTAGCCAATTTAAATATTTTGTTAGAAATTCTATTTCTTAACTAAAAGATTTGCTATTTCAAGTTTAGTGGAAAATTTATCTCTTTCAATTGAAAATTGATGTATTTTCTTAAAAATATATTTCGATCAGTAGAAAATAATTCTTTTTCATGCAAAATTCCTCTTTTTGGATGAAAATGCAATTTTTTGTTTACAAATTAGTTTTCTTTTTAGTTGAGCATTCAACTAATTCGTTAAAAATTAATTAATTTTATAGAAAATTCCTCTTCTAGGTTGAAAATGCAACTATTTGGTAAAACATGATTCTAATTTGTTGGAAATTAAACAGTTTTAATAAAAAGTGACTTTTTAGATTGATAATTCAGGTTTTTTTTGACTGACTGCAACTGTTTTTTTATTTAAAATTAAAATCTATTCTTACTGAAATATCAACTATTATATGCAAATTTTGTTTTGAGAATCTATCTCTTTTGACTCAAAATTAGTCTGCTTTCTAGAAAATGTAAAAATTTGGTTCAAAAGTCATTTTTAAAAATAAATATTCTTCATTTTAGTTGAAAATTCATCTCCCCAATAGAAAATTTAACAAATTTGTTGAAAAGTCGTTGTTCTTTTAGTTTGATCACTGTTTTGGATCATGATTCGGTTGAGAGTTAAGTTTCTTTGTTAAGAATTGATATTCTTGCTTCAAGCAAGAATATCAATTCAATACTTAAATTTCAAATTTAAGTATTTTGTTAAAATTTAAAAAATTTTAATGAAAATTTAACTTTTTGGCAAAAATTCAACATAAAAAAAATTTAATTATAGGGTAAAAAATTCGGCACTTTTGGTCGATAATACGTTCTTTTTTACTTTATAATTAAACAATTTTGTTGAAAATATTATTTTCTTTTTGAATATTCTTAATTTCGGATGAAAATTCATCTCTGGTAAAAAATTTAACAATTTTTTTATAATTGTAATATATTTCGACTCGAAATAGTAGGAATTTTAAGAGAGTTTCAAGAGCCTTTCTGGGTGTGAAGTATGCGCTTCATAGAACTCAACTTCTAGAACTTGATCGAGTAGAAGTGAATCAAAACGCGTGGGTCGTTGGGAACGTATTGGGCGGCCCTGACTTTTCGAGCGGGTTTCTAAGATAAAGCATTATGAAGGACCCGGAGGCTGCAAAGATCATCAGCGAGGGCATGGAGGAAGTCTCAAGATATGTTCAACATCGAAGGCTTGCCTTGACATTTCTTCAGATTCGAGAATCGACTCACTCATTTCAACTTGTCTATTTCCGCGTAAAATCAAAGGGCGTGATAATGATAAGACCCAGCGTTATAAGTAAAAACAGTATCTACTGATAATGAGAAAATTCGGGCACGCGCTTATTTTTCATTCCGAGCTGATTAAAATGTCGTTTATATAGCGATAAACGACTCCAACGTAATTTATGGACATCCTACTTCATCATTTCATTTCTATCATTTAGTTAGAAAAATTAAATTTTTTACGAGCTCAAAATTTCATTTGTATTTTTATATAGGAATTTTCCAATTTTAATTTCCCGAGGAGTTGATTACTCCTGAAACATGATGGACTGTCTCTTTGCAATTTAATGCAATACCATGCAATCTTTTACAATACTTTGTAATCCCCCTTCACGAAAAAATATTATTTTTGCGATACTAAAAAAATAATTGAAAGAAATCATTAATCAATAGAATTAGTATAGAAATAAAGAATGTTAAAGTATTTAAAGAGTTGATGAAAAAAGAGAGAAAATACAAACAAATGCTTAATTTAATTATTTAACGTCGGATATCGGCAAATTCTAAGGAATTTCAAGAAACTTCAAGAGAGTTTCCATGGATCTTAAGCGATGTTGTCTGTTTTATAAAAATTTAACATCATTTGAAATATTTCCAAACACATTAGGAGATTTTTAGGGATTCAAAAAGATATTAACGAATTTCGAGAGACTTCAACGAATTTTGAGGCTTTGAAAAGTATTTTAGTGATTTTTCAAGTCTTTCAAATAATTCTAAATTATTTCTTTCGTTTTAGAAATACCAAAAAATATGCATATGAAATTAATGGGGTTTCGAAACATTTCGAAAGAGTTTAGAGTATTTTTTAGATTTTCAAACATTTCCGAAAACTTTGAGGAATTTCAAAGAATTTTAAAAGATTAAAACAATTTCAAAGGATTTAACAAGATTAAAGGATTTCAAGAAATAGGGATTAAGGCGGTTTTTTAAAGAGCACTTTAATTAATAAATTCAATTCAATTTCAAAGAATATAATAAAAATGGTAAGAAATCTGAAAGTTCTCCAAATATATCAAGAAGTTATAAACGGGATTCAAAAAGATTTCAACAAGATTTCTGTTTGTTCCAAATATCCGAACTAATTTTAAAAGATTTCATTGGTTTTCAAGAGAATAAAAAATATTTCAAGGGGTTTCAAGGGGTTTCAAGGGGTTTTCGAGAAGTTTTATGAAATCCATAGGATTTCAAGGGATTCACAGAATTTCAAGGGATTTCGTAGAATTTTGTGGGAGTTCCAAAGGTTTCAAGGTATTTATAGTAAACTTTGGGAAACAAATTTAACTTAATTTAAAGGGATTTTAAGACGTTTCGAAGAACTTTATGGTTAGAGGATTTTAAATATTTATAGATTTATCATTTACTTCTTTTTGTCTTTTTTTGTTTTTTCGAAAATAAATAGAATTTTATTTCAAGTGATTTCCACGAATTACAAAAGGTTTGAACAATTTTCAAAAGGTTCTTATGGATTTCAATTAATTTTCAGCGATTTAAAAAAACTATCAAGAAAATTTTGATTAATTTTGAAGGTGCGATTTATTATACAAGAATTATAAGAAACTCGCGGCCATTAATAAGGAAATTATTAGTAACTTAGGACAAATAGGATTGAAAGCAAAGGGGCTGTAAATAAATCGTGCGGCTTTTCCGACATTTTTAAAGAAAAATGCGAATAATCGCCTTTTTCCGTATTTCCAAGAAATTTGCTATACTTTTTTAAAATTGTAATGATGGAATATAATTAATTTTTTATTATTCGGTAATTTTTAAATTCGGCTATATTATACACAGTTCCGGAACTTTATCATTTGGGAATTTAGTAATTTGGAAATTTTATTATTCAGAAATTTTATTATGCGGGAATATTATAATTTAAGAACGTTCTTTTTCGGGAATTTTATTATTCGGCAATTTTTAAATTCAAGAATATTGTAAACTATCAGGTATTTTCAATTCGGTTATATTATAGACTGTTCGAAAATTTTATTATTCGAAAATTTTTGGATTGGAGAATTTTCTAATTGAGGAATTTTAATATTCGCGAATTTTCAAATTCAGTAAAATTATAAACTGCCAGGAATTGAATTATTCGGTAATTTTAATATTTGGGAATGTTTAAAATCGGTAATATTTAAACTGTCGGGGATTTTATCATTTGGGAATTTTCTAATTCAGGAATTTATAATTCCTAAATATTTAAATTCGGTAATATTATAAACTATCGAGAATCTTATTATTTGCGAATTTTCAAATTCGGTAACATTAAAGACTGTTAGGAAATTTTATTCAATGGGAATTTTCAGATTGTGGAATTTCTATATCGGGAATTCTATTATTGGAGAATTTTAAAATTCAATAATATTATAAACTGTTGGAAATCTTATTATTCGGGAATTTTCCAACTCGGTAATATTATAATAGACTGTTCGGGAATTCACTAATTCCGGAATTTTCGGATAGTGGTTCAAGTTGAAGAATTTAAATATTCAAAAATATTCAAGTTCGGTAATGTTATGATGTGTCGGGAATTTTAATATTCGGGAATCTTTCAATTTTTTATACTATAAATTGTTTGGAAATTTTCTAAATCGGGCATTTCAATATTCCAGAAATTTCAGATTCGATAAAATATTATAAATATAAGCAGAGCTTTCCAGGTGAGGTCTAAATAAAAGACACGGGTTTAATATACGGTTATTAATATATGTAATTCTTTATTAAACCATCCGATCAGTCAGAGAGCTTAGACTGAACTGACAACAGAACCACATACGAATCGGAGATTCGTTAGTCATCCTTACATGGTGACAGTGTTTATTCTTTATAAGTTAAACTATAAACATCAAGATAATGCTGGATATACATTGATCCTCAGAAGAATCATTTTTGTTCAGTTTATTAATTCAAAACTCCAATAATAAACTGTCGAGAATCTTATAATTTAGGTTAATTCGGTAAGATTATAGACTGTTCGGGAATTTAATTATTCGTGAATATTATGATTCGCGAATTTTACTTTTCGGAATTTATCCAATTTGGGAATTTTTAAATATCGGGAATGATATTTTTCGGAATTTTTTAGTCGTTCATTCCTTTAATGTATTAAATAAAATAGATATAAATTCGTTTACACATTCTGTTAAAGATTTTTATTTAAAAATGCTCTGCCTCTGAATAAAAAATGTTTATTTTGACTTTAAATTCATTTTCAGTGCCAAAATAAATAATCTAAACATTTTTTTTCTGTTTCCTGAAAAATGAGCTTGATCCTGACCTTAAATTACGCACTCGTTGCGTAGTCTGATTATACGCGCTGGGTACATTGCAAGAATACAAGTGTGGTAGTCTCTTATGTAACGAAAGTTAACGGCAAATAAATGACAATGACTGCAACCGCGGAAAGAATAAAACCCGTTACATGACTTTCAAATTTTAGTCATTAGAAAAAAGCATCAATTAGAAATAATTAATTTTCTCCAAAGTTATTTACACAATTATTAAAATCCTTTAAATTATAAAGCATTCAAAACTTATCAGTCTCTCATCAAATAATTCTTTTGACTTATCATGAATAATCTTTACATTTTTTCTAAAACGCAAAATAAGATATCGGATAAAAAACAAGTTTTGATTAATCAAGGAATGTTTGTTTTTGTTTTATTGAAAGACGAACTCTGATTGGAGAATAAGTTGATCGAGCCCACAAATGCGTCATTCGCTTAGATTACTTCTATTTACAATTAGACAATGACAGGTCTTGCCACGTCACATCTTCTTCATCAAACAGATGATTATCTCAATTCTCTTTATCTCAAATTTACTTATCGAGTCAATTTTTCAACACAAAAGAATAAAAAAACTTGACATCTAGGAGCAAAGGAAGAAAGTAGAGAAATGTACCGTGAAATAATAAATAAATAATAATTAAAAAGTTGTTTTTCTTTTCAGTACTTGAATAAATAAGGTTATCATATCAGGAAGTATACCATGAAATAATTTATCATGAAGATCTTCTTGCGGAAAATTTATGGTTTATTTATTTTTTAAATATGTGATTAAGTGATGAAAATTTATGCAGTTCATGATCATTTTTGAAAAGTAAAATTGCTTTTGTGTTCTGAATTTTAGAAATTGTTAAACTCCGGATATTAAAAAGATTTCTTGTAAATCATAGAAGATATTAAAAAGGGATGGAATTCGGTTGAATTTTTTTTTCTCTATACCTTGGGACATGAATCACTAATCTTGTCATTGTACGATCAGAAGAACCTCAAGAGAGAGGTGTTTTCGTAGAAGGTCTTCAAGGTGCTCAAAGGGATCAAAAGGCCTTGAGTTCCTATAATTATCACTAAGTAACTATGTCAGAATATAATTTATATCTGTTTTTGAACAAACTGACATTGTTTGGCCGTCATGAAGACGACACCTTGGCTTTCTAATTTCAATTATCTTCCTTAATTTAAAATCAAAGGAGAAGCATTTATCCCATAATATCAGAAAAACTAGGGTTACGAAGTGTTACGGGCAATCGTTCAAGCAGGCCAATAGTGAGCTGATTACTCTCAAGTGAGGTAAACTTTCCGTATATACATGCCCGTCACGTGCTGCCTCTAGCGGAGTCCGCCGGAGTTATCTGCGCTTCATCACGGGGAGTTTGCCCCAGTCGCAATTACCCTGCTGACGGTTACCCCATTTCGCACATTAGCTGCAAATTTTCTCACAAGTTTTTTCTGCGCATGAAGACGATTAACGTAAAGATTGCTTTCATCAAATATTGTTTATTATCTAAAAAATACGACTCTACATATAGAAAACCATTTCTTGAATGAAAAAACTATTTTCTTGGATATACATTGCAATTTAGTTGAATCACACAAATTATGGTTGATTCAACAAAATATTTGATTGACCAAACTAAATTTCTTGGTTGAATCAACCAAATTATCCATATACCAAGAGGTTTGATTAGGATAACCAGAAAATTTAGTTGGTTATTCTGTAAGTGTAACAACCAAAATTTGGTTGATTCAAGGAAATCGTTTTCCGAGTGTAATTTCAACTCGAAAGTAATTCAAACTTTGAAATTAAATATGAAAATGTGAAGCTTTCAGAACGAATCCATAGGGAATTCTGTAAAATAGCAGGAAAAACTACCGAAAAAATATATAAAATGTTATCCTTCTTTATTTTGTATTCAATCAGTATCAACATAAAAAATAATTTTCAGAGGTATAAAGATTTATAATCCTATATAAGATAGATGGAATTTTTCTCCCACCCTGATATTCCAAATTTTTAAAAATTTTCTATTTTTTCGCTATAAATTAATCTTTAGTTAAAATTCTCTTTTTTATACTTAAAATTTTCCATTCTTGTTAGAAAATTTATCTTTTTTATTTCAAATTTTAACTACTGGTTTAAAAAATTTTCATTTCTGGTTAAAAAATCCATTCACTTTAGAAAAAATTCAACCTTTTTTGAATAAAAACTTTTCTGTTTGTTTGAAAATAATGTTTTAAATGTAATTTTTCTTCTTTGGTTAAAGATAAATCTATTTGATTGAACATTCATCTTTTTTGGTTTAAAATTGTACTACTTAGTTAAAGGTTAAACAACCTTAAAAAAAATATTTTTTGTTCTTGAAGATTTATAATTTCACTTGAAAATTCATCTCTTTGACTAAGAGTTTAATCATTTTATTGAAAATTGATATTTTTTAATTAAAACTTTATCTACTTGGGTAAAAGTTGAACTACTTGTTTGATTTTTGTTAAGGTTTATCTCTTTGGTTGAAAATTTAATTATTTTGTTAACAGTTTTTTTTCTGTTCAAAATAATATTCTTAACTGTTAACTATTATAATTTTATATTTTCGGTTGAGAATTCATATTTTCTAGTTAAAGATTTAATTATGTGTTTAGAAATGTAATTATTTTGTTGAACATTCAACCACTTTGGCAGAAATATATTCTCTTTGGTTGAAAATTAAAAAATAAGAGTTCAGAATTCTACTGTCTTCTAAAAAATTTATATTTTTCTGTTGAAAATTCATCAACTACTTTTTTTAAAACTGGTGTGTTGATTGAGAAATTCATCTCTTTTGACAGAAGTTAAAAATTAATTGTTAGGTTTAAAATTCGTCTTTTTGTTTCAAATCAACTATTTTTTAAATAAAACTATTATATTCTTTGTTCGAAAATTGAACTAATTTGTTGAAACTTGAAATCCTCTGTTTAGAATTAAATTTTATAATGGAAATTCAACTATACTTGGCTGAAAGTTCTCGTGTTTTGTTGAAAATTCGTTATTTTAAGCAACTAATTTTTCTGTTTCGCTGAAAATGAATATTTTTGGTTAAAAATTTATCTATTTGGTTAACAATTCAACTGTTTTGTAAAAAAGTAATAATTGTTTCTTATAAATAATTTATTTTTGTAAAAATAAAATTGAAATTGAAACTTCATCTCTTTTGGTAGAAATTTTATCCCTCTTTTAAAAATCCTACCATTTTTGGTTGAGAGATAATTATTTTTTGTTGAAAGGACTGTTATTACATTGTTGGTTTAAAGTTTATATTTTTGGTTAAAAATTTGATTCCTCTGTTGAAAATGTAATGCTTTTGTGAAAAATGTTACAATTTTTTTTTATAAAAATAATTTTTTTATTGAAAATTCATATTTGCGGGTTGGAAAACGGAAGAACCCTTTATTAGATATAAAATTCTACTATTTGATCAAAAATACAAGTTAGTAAAAAAAATTAATTTTTCAAATTAAAGTTAAAGTGAAACTTTATATCTTTTAATACGAATGTTATCTCTTTGGTTAAAAATTCCTTTGTTTTTGGTAAAAAAGTCTACTATTATATTTTTGTTGGTGAATTTATAGTTTTATTGAAAATTCGTGTTTTTATGTTAAAAGTTTAAATATTTCGGTACAAAATACTACAATTTGTTTGAGGAATCAATTTTTTTTTTTTGAAAATTTAACTATCTATGCAAAATTTTGATTTCTTAGCTTTAGAGTTCAACAGTTTGGTATAATTTGGTTCAAATTTGGATTATTTTTTATCTTTTGACTGAAGACTCTTTTTAAAATAGAAAATTCGATTATTTTGTTAAGAATTTCATCTTTTTTGGTAGGAAATTGATTTTTTTCTTTGAAATTTTATTTTTTTGGTTGGAAATTTCGGTTCTTAATTAAAAACTGAACTATTTAGTTAAAGATTCATTTATTTTGTTAAAAATTCGTCTTCTTTGCTTGTAAGTTCAGCTTGTTTATGAAAAATTTATCTTTGATTTTTGTTCAAAATTAATCTTTTCAGGATTTATGATAAATGCGCTTTTCTAAAAAATTCGACTATTCAACCTAAAAATGTAACTCTTCTGAGGAAACTTGATCTCCGTTAGAAAATATTTTTTGGTTGAAATATCAAGAATTTTATTACCAATTCATCATTTTTTGTTGAATTTAACTGGCTTTGATTTGAATTAAAAATATTATGGGTTTGAAATGTAAGCTTTAACATTTTTCTTGAAGAATTAATATTTTTCGTTTAAAATTCCACTTCTTTGTCATTCTAATCGACAATTTATCTCTTTGGTCGAAAATAGTTTGTATTTTTAATATAAAAGTTAAAGAATCAAAATCAATATTACATTGAGTTAAAAATTCATCTGTTTGGTTTAAAAATTTATCATTTTAAGTCAAATCTTCTTGCATTATCTTAAAAATACTTATTCTATGGTGGAATCTTTTGGTAAAAAAATCAACTATTCGAGTTTGAGATTAATAATTCTAGTCGAATATTCGTAATTTTAATTTTAAATTCGTCTCTTTAGTTGTAAATTTAACTGCTTGGCTAAA
Source organism: Belonocnema kinseyi (assembly GCF_010883055.1). Lineage (NCBI taxonomy): Eukaryota > Metazoa > Arthropoda > Insecta > Hymenoptera > Cynipidae > Belonocnema > Belonocnema kinseyi. Next base: position 48,855,780 of record NC_046664.1, read on the forward strand.
AGTTCAAATCCTTTGTTTAAAATTGTTTTTTGTTGTTTTTTGATGATTTTGTTTAAAATTCATTTTTCGTTGAAAATTGAACTGTTTTGTTAACAATCCTTCTTTATTTGTTAACAATTAGTCTTTGCAACTGAAAATTTAACTATACTAGTTGAATATTCGTCAGTATAGTCGAAAATTCATCTCTTTAGTGGAAAATTGGAATATTTGGTTGAAAATTCGGCTTTCATGTGAAGTGAATAATCAGAATAGATGCAAAGGAATGCAATCAGAATGTTATGAAATACTATAACAAGAAACAAATAATAACCAATTTTAATTAGTTTTGGAAGCTGAAGGAAGCTTTTGATTTTTCTTTGATTATTTCGAACAAGAAAAAATGTTATTCCTTATTAAAATTTGAGAAATATAAATTAGATTAAAATCAGGTTCAATATTCTATTTAACGTCCAATACTCAAGTTAATGTATAGATTTCCTAAAAATAAAACCGAAAACACAAAGACCACATTTAGAGAACCACCATAAAATACTCCTATTGTAACTAAAAAAAGTTCCCCTCAAAAAAAACTTGTTCCAATAAAGTCTTTAGATAAAAATAAAAAAGAGGAAAGAAAAACGAGAAGGCAACCAACCAAATCCCCTTCCTTCATTTTTATTTTATTTTTTAAATTTTTGTACAAAGATTTTTTCAGTCATTTTTTTAAAATGATCTTTTTTTAAATTACAAGAGGAGAATTTCATGTTAGTTGGCCAAATTTGTCCGTTGGATTCTTGGTTTTATTTTCAGGAATTCTATACATTATTCCTTACTTTTCAAACCAATTTGAATAAATATATAGAAAAGGTTTTTTCTTCTAAGAATTCAATTATTTCCCTTTTTTTTACTGATGAAAAACGTTTCGTCTTTCTTGGAAGTAGAAAAGTGCGTAGGCCAACAAGGCGTGGTCGAATAGCTCTTTAATTTCACACGCTAAACGTTCATGCAGAGGAGTTTTGCGTGGGCTCACATGATTATCGATCAAAGGCGGTAAAAGACATAAGTTTTCCTAACACGATTGTCATAATAGGTTGACATTGTATGACACGGAAAGTGTTTTTTTTTTCATGTGAACACAAGTCGGTGCACTTTTTACATTGACTATTGAGATAATAATTAACGTTCACTAATAAAATCATGCTACTTTTTGAATTTTTATAAGGGGTCGTCCATAAACTACTTTACCGAAGACAGGGGCGTGCAAATTTTTGTGTAAAATTAAGGTAAAGATTGAATTCTCAACAAAACACATTTTCAACCTAGCGGATGACTTTCCAAATAAAATTATAAATTTGCATAGAGCTTAATTTTCAACCGAAGAAAATTGATTTTTAACATAGCAGTTCAACTTTTAAATAAATAAATTTGAAATATTTCAATTCCAATGTTAAATAAAAAATTCGTCGAGGAAAGATGAAGGAAAATACAGAAAGTTTCAAATTGAAGTTGATAATTGAAAAGAAATTGAAATTGGTAAAATATTTTCATATCAAATAAAAGCATTTTAGTTAATTTTCGACTCTACTAATAATGTTTTGTTTTAATTGTTTCGATTCTGGATTTTTATAATTCGCGCATTTGTATGTGATCGGCAATTTTATTTCGACCTCGAATTGTAAAATGCGTTAATATTATAAATTCTCGGAAATTTTAAATTGTCAGAATTTTCTAACTATGGTAATTTTATATTTGCTGTATTAGATTTTTAGACAATTTTATTTATCGGGATTTTTAATTTTATGTATTCTCAATTAAATTCTTTCAAATTAAAACTATTAAAAATTAAAGGAATTATTTTATACAAAACAAGATTGGTATATGTGTTTCAATGGTTAAAATTGCTTTAGTTTATGCTTTAGTTTATAATTTTGTACTTTTTAAAATTTATAAAAACTGAATTCTCAATGCCTATACCTAAAATTCTCTCATTTGTATGGCTTCTTAAAATGTAAAGTGCTGAAATTCAAATATTTTAATCTAATGTACAAAATTAATAACTTGAATTACAAGAAGAGCGAGTGGAAAGATGGGAGCTACAATGCGGACAAAGTGAATAAATAAATTTGAAGATAATTATTATGGTTTAAATCTTTTTTAAGCAAAAGTGAATATTCTGTTTCCCTGCATGTTAACAATTTAGGGAAAAATTGTTAATTAATTATGAGACTGTTTACCCTACTTGGAAAACCTAGAATTGTCAAGGAATTATTATATACCTGGAAAAACGTGAAAATGTCAAGGAATTTTCTCGAGAGCATGCTATTTTTTCAAATTCTAATAAAAAATTCAATAACAGTAATTTTTAAATTGGTCAAATTAGCTGCTTATTACGGTATTGATCTATTTGATTAAAAATTAACTTTCTGGTTGAAGATTCATTATTTTAATTAAAAATGCATTATTTTCATGTAAACTGAGCTTTTTATGAAAAATTCTTTTCTTCTTTGGTTGAGAATGGATTTTTGACTCAAAATTTAACCATTTCAATTGCATTTCTTCAATTGCAAACATAACTATTCCAATCCAGAATTGCATTTTTTTTAGTTAAAAATTCATCTTTTTAGTAGGACAATAATTTTTTGAAATAAAAAATTAACCATTAAATTTTTGAATGAAAAAATATACTTTAGTTGAAAATTCAGATTTTTTGTTAAAAATTAATTTTTTGGTTAAATAGATAATTATTTGACTTAAAGATTAATTTTTTTTAATTAAAAATTTTTCTTTTTGGTTCAGAATTCAAATATTTCAGTTGAAGATTTATCATTTTAGTTGAATCTTTAGTTAAAGCTTTGTTTGAAAATGTAATTCTTCTTTTGCAAATTTGTCTTTTTTATAGAAATTATTCTTTTCGGTTGATAAATTACTTTTTGGTTGAAAGTCCAACTATTCTAGTTGGAGATTAATCATTTTAGTTAAAAATTAATATCCTTTGTTAAAAATTCTTCTTTTTTAGATCAAGATTTAACTATTTGGTTGAAAATGAATCGTTTTTTAGTTCGAAATTTAACTCTGTTTGAATGAAAATTAATATTTTTTTAGTTGAAAATTCAACTATTTCATTGAGAAGTCATGTATTTTGTTGAAAAAAAGTATTTTCGGGCAGAAACTTATTCAAGTAAAAAATGGATCCATTTGGTTAAAAATTAATCCATCTTGTTAAAAAAATTCAATATTTTTACTTGGAAAGTTATGAATCTGAAGCGTTTAAATTTAATATTATATAGGACTCATATTAATTTTACCTAAACATGCACAGAATTTTAAGTATTAAAAGATACATTACAAATTTGTTTAAGTTATTATTAAATTCGTGGACTTTCGAGACAATTTCAAAAAATAATTAATTATGTTTTAGTATTATTTTATTATTTTTTCAATTGCCGGTGTTAATGTTATCAACAAATTTCGAGAGACTTCCACGGATTTTGAGGCTTTGAAAAGTATTTTAGTGAATTTTAAAGTATTTCAAATAATTCTAAATGATTTCTTTCGTTTTCAAAAATTTTGAAAAAGAAATTAATTTTCAAAAAAAAGAATAAAACACCAGATTATTTCAACCGAAAAAATACGAATTTTTAAGCAAATTTTTTAAGCAACAACCAAAAAGATCAATTCAACCAATAAAGATTTGGTCAAAAAATGATAAATTGTAATTAATTCTTTTAATAACAATCAATAGTGATTGATAATTGTCAATTTAAGAAGACAAATTTTTAAAAACAATAAAGATTGTTTGAATTTTTTAGATAAAAAAAAACTCTGACTTGTATACAAAATTGCATCAATTTTTTATACAAAAGAATAAAAAGCTACGTATTTTCTTCTTCTTGTTTCATGTATCAATTTTGTTCTCTGAATATCTATAATTGCAAACTCATAATCAATAATTTCGTAATAGAAAGCGAAAAATTTGTTTGATGACTTCCCAGTGGCATTTAACACTTTTTATATTATTTTCCATGAAAGGAAGTTAATTTCCGGACAATTAAGAATACTTAAGGTCATAATAAATACGTTTGATGTACCCGTAAATTGTATGGAGGAAAAATTATATTTTATTGAGGTAAGGATTCGTCTTTCCTTCGACACGTGGGTTTTTTGTGTCTATTTGGAGACGGTAGAGAAGGTAAGCGATGAAGAAGGACCCCTTAAGTGTAAAAAAAAACCGTAAGTTACGACATCAACTAGCGGTCCATCCAAGCTGAAGAAGATAGAGTGAAGTGTAAAAAAGAGAGTAGATGGTGCTTATAACTATTATTCGAGGCCTCATCTATCAAGAGTTCCAGAATATATTATAAAAGAATTATATAATGATCTCCATTTTAACAGAATACGATAACAGTGATATAACTAACGATGAGATGTATTACGCCTTTGCAAGGTACCCAATGACCGGGAAAATCAGCAATCAGCCTGGAATTGTGAGCATTTTTTTCATCCGAACTCATTTCATGATTTTTTAACAAAAAATTTAATAGTTCATACACTCTCAACAAAAAAATAATTTCATTTGAAATCAAAAACTGTTGAATTGAAGTTGAAAGACAATTTTTTAAGAACATAGCTTCATCCAGAACCAAAACAGATTTTTAACCAAACAGTAGAAATTTTAAACATAAAAGATCAAATTTACACCTACAGAGATAATTTTTTAATAACAACAAAAGATTTCCCAACAATAGATCAATTTTGAACCAACACATATTTTTCACTGTATCAAGAAAATAAATTTAATTCAAATTGTTGAAATTTTAAGCCAAAATGATGAGTTTTCTACGAAAGAGTTTAATTGTCAATCAAATGATTGAATTTTCAACAGAAAAGATTAATTTTAACAAAATACTGAAATAGAAAAATAGTTCAATTTTCATTTTAAAAATAAATTTTCAATAGAAAAAAATTTTTTTCATCCAAACAGTTGAATTTTTCATCAAATAGTTCAGTTTTCAGTTGAAACAATTAAAAAAATGTAACAAAATAGTTACATTTTCTATCAAACAAATGAATTTTTAACAAAGTAGTTTAACTTTCGACCAAATTGTTGAAATTTTGTGTCAATTCTAGGAATTAAAAAAAACATTGGAATTTCTAAACGAAAAGGATTATTTTATAACCAGGTAATTTCATTTTTTTTCTAAAAACTATTAAATTCATACAAAAAACAATGAACTTTCAAGCCAGAAAAGAAGATTTCAATGACAATTTTTTAATTTTTAATCAATTTGCTAAATTTTCAATAAAAAAAAAATAATTTTCTACAAACCAGTTCAATTGTCAACCGAATAATCGAATTTTTAACTAAAAAAGTGAATTTTCATTAACAAAAATTTATTTTAGTAGAAAAAAACGACTTATCAACCAAACAGTTTTTAACAAAGTACTTCAATTTTCGACCAAAATGTTAAAGTTTCATGTCAAAAATACGAATGTTCTTCAAAACAGTAGAATTTTCAAACGAAAAGGATTATTTTTAAGCAGATAAAAAACTATAGTATTGTCTAGAAAATTTAACTATTTTGTTCAAAGACCTTTTTTTTGGTTGAAAAGTCAACTGGTTTCTAGAGAATTTGTTTTTTTTGGGGTTAAAAAATGAACTATTTTAGTACCAATGTAATTTTTTTGGCATTCTACTGTTTCGTTGAAAATTTATATTTTTTGTTTGTTAGAAATTTGATGTTTGGTTAAAAATTCGTGTATTATATTTTTCATAAAAATATTCTTTTTGGTTGAAAATTCGTCTTTGTAGATTTAAAATTGGGTTAATTGTAGTGAAAAAAACCTTTTTTGATTAAAATTGAAAAAAAAAGTTTCAGTCCAAAATTAATATCCTTTGGTTGAGGAATCCAAAATTTGGTGTAATTTTCGTCTTTTTTGGTTAAATTCAAGTAAGTCTGATTAAAATAAAAATATTTTTGTTTAAAATATTAACTATTACGTTCTTCGTTGAAGATTCACATGTTTGTTTGAAAACTTGACTATTTGTTTGAAAAAATCATAATTTCGATTAAAAATTTATGCATTTTGTTGAAAATAATTCTTTTTTGACGAAAACATTAATCTTCTTGGTTGGAAATTCATCTCTGCAACTTGAAAATTCAATTTTTTGTTCGAAATATGGGGAAAATATCAACTATTACAATTTTTCGTGACAATTCATCGTTCTTGGTTGAAAATTGGACTATTTTGTTGTTGGGAATTTCTCGTTTTGGTAAAAAATTAATTAGTTATCAGTTACTCTATAGAGGAAAAACGAAACTATTTTATCTGGCCAAAACCATGCCACAAAAACTATATTTTAAGCGCTTTTATTTATTAATTATACAAAAACAATATGTTTTTATTCCATTAAAAATATTTCCCTTTTTTAAAATTTGAGCAAATCTCAAATTGTTTTTTTTTTCGAATGCATAATATTGAAAAATTTATTCAATACTGGATTTTTAAATTTCTGATATTTCTAATGTGAATAAAGAAATAAAAAAAATGAATGTACTTCGTTGAATGAGGTTAAAATAGATAGAAAATATGATTTTTAAATTTTACATACAAAACAAACCTTCCAGTATGAGCATGAAAAAACAAAAAAAAAAGAATAAGCCTAACTAAGAAAATAATATTTCATAAGCCAGACTGAATTTAACCATATGAAAGTTTTTGAACTTTAAAATCGAAGTGGTAATCTGGTTCTTCCGGGACTAATTTTGTCAAGGCTATCCTAATGAAAAGGTTAAGCTCCAAGTCAAGATCCTTTTTCATGAAAAGTGGAAACCATAGCTCGTCAAACTTGTTATTCTTCTATAGAGTCAACCATCCTGCTACTTGCAGTTAGATTTAATTAGAATGTCTTAAAATGTTGTTAGTCGTTTAAATTTGCCCTAAAAACTCGAACTTTTAATTAGCTAATAAGAAATAAATAAATGTCAAAAAATTAACAAATATTTCCTTCAATGAATCGAAAGCTACAGTACTTTTTTCATATTTTTCCTACGAGAAAGCAGACATATTTATTTTATTAACCATTTTTATTGTAATGTTCACATTTATTGGTATAATGTTTTAACAGTTATTTTAAATAGCTAAATTTTATTATTGCAATTTGAAAATATTTAACTGAGATTGTGAATGGTATTTTTAAAATAATTCAACTTAAGTAGTACGAGCAAATACTAGTGAGACTGAAGTAGAAAGAGTACCTAATCTTAAGACAATCCTTTTGCGGTCGTCCTTTTCTTACGTATTTTTGCTGACTGCATTTTTTCCTCAATTTTGTGTAGGGTTTATCCAAAAATATCTTAAGATAATTTTAGGGATGAATTTTAAATACAACTTTACTGTTAATCATGAATAAACAAAGTAGTTCAACTTTCAATCAAGTACCATAGATGAATTTTCTAAGAAAAAAATGCATTCTTAACAAAAAATGTGATAGTTGATATTCTGTACAAAAGAAGATTTTCATTTATAATACAAAAAGAAGTTAATTGGAACGAAAAAAGACGAATTTTTAATAAGAGTTAAATTTTGAACTAAGAAAGATCAAAAAGACGAATTCTCAACCAAATACATACATTTTTAACCAAATAGTTGAATTTTTAACCAAGATTAATTTTCTACAAAAAAATGTATTTTAGACCAAATATTTAAACATAAACAATGGACGAATTTTTAAACTGAAAAACATATTTTCTACAAACCAGTTAAATTTACTACCAAATAGTTAAATTTTTTGTATAAAAATTAATTTGTAAAAAAAAAAATTTCAATAAAGCAGTTTAATTTTCGACGAAAGACATGCATTATTTTGATCAACTTGTTACATTTTTGTACAAAAAATACGATTTTGCTACAAAACTGTTGCATTTTCAGCCCAAAAAATTCTAAAGTTTCGAACGAAAAAGATTAATTTTTAACAAAAAAAAAGATGATATTTTTACAAGAAGAGCTGAAATTTTTATCCAAAAAAGAAGAAAAAAATATTCACCTAATTATTGAATATTTAAGCCAAAAGGAAGAATTTTCAACAGAAACCTTGAATTTTCAACCAAGAAGGATGATTGAATGATTAAAGGATTGAAACTTACTTTTTGTTACGAAATTTGGAATTTCTAGTTGAAAATTCATATTTTCTGGTTTAAAATTCAACTGATATGCATTGAATGCATTTTTTTGAAGAAAAATGGAAAAATTTGGCAAAATATTCAACTATTTGGTCGAAAAATAAAATCCTTTGTTAATTTTTTTTTTAAATTCATATCTTTGGTTAAAAGTTTCATTACTTTGTTGAAATTTCGTTTTTTTGTTTAAACTGACATTTCTTACTTTTTCTTTTGTATTTGAAAATTTAAACATTCCAGTTTTTGTGGAAATATTAACTATCACGTATTTCGTTTAAAACTGATTTTTTTTCGAAACATCAACTATGTAGTTCAATAATTATGTCATTGGTTGAAAATTAGTTCTTTTTGTAGAAAATTAATCTTCTTGGTTAAAAATTCCACTATTTTGATTTTTTCTTCAAAATCCGTCTTTTTCGTATAAATTTAAACTTCGAGATTGAGAATTCATTATTTTGTTTAAAAATTCAACCATTTATCATAAAATTTAAGTATTTGGTAAAAAATTAAACTTTTTTGTAGACATTTTTTTTCAATTGGAAATCAATTATAATATTGATGTAATCTTTCAAAAATTCTTATATTTTGGCAGAAAATTAATCTCCTTCCTTGAAAAGTACACTGTTTGGTTAAGAATATCTGAAATTTGTTTAAAAATCGGCTTTTTGGTAGTAATATTTGGTGGAAGATTAACTTTCTTGGCTGAAAATCCATCTTTTTCGTTAAAAATTTAATCTTTTGGTTAACAATTTAACTGTATTGTAAAAAATATCGTCTTTCATGTTTGAAAATTTAATATTTGTGTCCGTTGTTTAAAGGATTCAACTATTTCTTTTAAAATTAATCTTTTGTGGTTGAGTTCAATAGTTTTTGATTTTAAATAAAAATCTTTTGTTGTCTTAAATATAAACTAATATATGTGTTCAGAATCCATATTTTTTTGTTTTGAAAATACAAATTGATCGTTATTTTTCAATGACCTCTATATAAATTAATGGAAAAACATTTATTTGGCCAAAATTACGAGCCTGATTCGTGTTTAAAAACGCCAAGATAAATTTATCAGTATGATAGTTAAAACAGGTGATCCTGTTGTTATTTTTCAAAGGAACATCTTGTGCTGAATAATCAATAAGACACTTATTTAAACAATATATTTAATCAACTGAACTACATTTGTGAAAAAAATTTGCAAAACTTGCACTTTCACATTGAAAGATGCTTTTATTGTTTGGCAAAGAACTGAAGTAAAATGATAAATCAATAACAAGCTTCTGAGTATTAATATTGACTCAGTAGAAAACATAAGTGCTGTTAGAGCAAGTCTTACTTATTAGTCTTATTACTTGATTTTTAAATTTTTTTATTCTTATTATTATTTCTAGTTGTGTAAGGAACCGGCCTTGATCCTTAGCGCTGCAGTCGCCTGGAGCCTTACAAGTCGAGTACTCAGCACTCGTTACTTTCACTAAGTACCCTGTCTTGGCCTCTCCTATTCTTTCATATTCAAAATAATCGTATTTTTCTTCCATTTTTATTTTAACTAAAACTGATTTTCAATTAGTTATATAATTTAACTTAATTATGATAAAAAATAAAAAAAATGTAAATAAAATTAGACATCCATCAAATCTAACTATTTTTTTGTGTGAAATATCTCCTCTTTATTTATTGTAGATTATTGGGTCCTTAAAAGCTTTTAAAAGCTTTTATATTATATTATATTATATTATAAAAAAGCTTTTATATTATAAATATTTTCTTGAAATTAATTCTTTGATGATAAAAAAATACTTATAAATGAGACTAGCTAAAATGAACATTGTTTATTTGTTTTCAGCTCATTGCAAATTGAATGTCTTAGCACTTAGAATTAAGAAAAAGAACTCAAATTTAATGTGCTATAGTTTTCTTATTTTTTATATCAGTGGTTAATTTTTTTTAATTAGGTTATTAGACCCCTATCCTGGAAACTCTTCTTTTAGTCCGACTTCTTTCGGAATTGGCTTAAATAGAAGCTCTTTACGTATCGAATTAAGATAGAAAATAATTTTGTTGTTATAGTTTTCTTTTTTCTTATATCAGTGTTTGAAAAATAGAAAATAAATAAGGATAATTTAGTTATTAGACTCCTATGTTGGAATCATTTTTTTAAAGTGAAACTACTCTGTTTGAAATTTAATTTTTAGATTGATGACTCATCTTTTCAGATGAAAACCCTTTTTTTATTTAAAATTCTACTAATTTGTTCAAGATTATTTATCTTGTTTGCTGAAAATTATTATTTTTTAGATGGATATGAATTTTTTCACTGAAAATTTACCACTATTTCGTTGAAGATTTATTTTATTTTATTAAGCATGTTTTTTTTACTGAAAATTTAACTATGTTATTTTTGGTTACAAATTAATTTCCTTGGTTGAAAATTGGTTTTTTTCTTGTTGAAAAGTTCAATTTTCTAATTTTTGGTTAATAATTTTTTTAGTTGAAAATTCAATTCATTTGTTTAAAATTCCCTTATAAAAATTTGTATGAATGTTGTCCCAAAGAGTGTTTAAAATATTATTTTTTGAAGATTCTTCTTTTTTAGTAGAAATTTATTTAAAATTTAAGAAATTTAAATTTGATTAAATTGCTCCTATTGCAATTAAAAAAAAAGGATTTTCTCGATTTTAACTGTTTTATTATAGGTTGATTTTTGTTGTTGTTGCAAATTCATTTATTTTTTGGGAAGTTCGGTTTATCTGTAGAAAAGTAATCTTGTTTGATGAAATTAAATCTTTTTGGTAGAAAATTAATCTTCTTGGTTGAAAATTCATCTTTTTGATTAAAAATTTGGATATTTGTTTGAAAATTCATTCGTATGGTTGAAGATTCATCATTTAAGGTGATTTTTTTTTAAGACTTGTCTTTTTTCTTGGAAAATTAATATTCTTCCCTGAAAATTCTTCTTTTGGTCAAAAGTACAACCATTTGGATGAAAATTATTTTTTTGACAAAAAATCATCATTAAAGTTAAAAATTCATTTTCTTCATTGAAAATTGAACTGTTCTTTTTTGGTTAGTAATATATTTTTTTTAGTTAAAATTTTGAATTTTGTGGTTCAATCTCAAAGTTTCTGATTATAAAATATATATTTTTTAGTGGAAATAACAAATATTACACTTTTAGTTGCGAATTCATTTTTTTTACATCAAAGATTCATAATTTAGGCTGAAAATTTAGTTCTTTTCTTGAAAATTAACTTTTGGATAACCGTTATAAAAATCTGTATAATTGTTTTCAGTGAAAGTGTTTAAAATATTATATTTAGAAAGAAACATTTGTTTTTCATTAACATTGTAAATCTACTAGGTGTAAGGTTATTTTTTTACATAAAAAAAATGTATAACGCTAAGGAAAAAAGTCAGAAAAAGTTAGGGAATTTCGAAATTGGGATTTTATAGCAACCCGGAAATATTGTCCCAAGAAGTTAGCAGTGGTTGTGTTGGTGGTTTCACAATGGGAGTGAATTCAGAGATCAGCCTTAAATCCCGGGACTCAATTCAAAAACACAGGGAGTATGGACTCAATTTATTTACACTCCTCAAAAATCGTTCTTTTTCCATTTTTTTTTTATAATAATTATTTTTTAACTGGGGTTGTAGTTGAGCACCACTTTCCCATTTCTAGGTTACACGCGCAGCGAGTAGAGTTTCACTTTTTCAGCATTCGACCATCGCTGGCTGGTTGGTTGCTTGGCCGGTCGACCGGTTCCCTGGTTGGCTAGAGCGGCTGACTTCTGATCCTCCAACTTTACAAAGAGGAATGTTACAGCGTTCGTTGTAGACTTTAGAGTTTAGAGTTAACATAGGCTGTAGTCTCGATTGCCTTATAAAAAGATATAATCCTTTGCATCTTTTCCCTGAAAATCCAAAGATCTGACGCATTACCCTTTAGAGCCCTCGGAGGGGGAAAGAACTTCTAAAAATGCGGTCGAGAGGAAGTGGATTATTCTACCTAAACTAAACTTATGCGAATTTCAACAAGAAGCGATTAACTTGCAAAAGAATTTTCGAATTTTCAACTTAGTAGATGAACTTTAAACCAAATTTTCAACTAGAAAGGATTAATTTTTCACAAAAAATGGAATGCGAAAATTTTCAGTTAGTAACTTAATTTAAAAAATAAAAAAAGAACTAATTTTTAACAAACTTGTTACTTTTGCAACCAAAGAGATGAATTCTCAAATGAAATTTCAACATAATAAATGAATTTTTCACAAAACATTTCAGTTTTCATCCAAAAAGATGCATCTTAAACTAAAAATGGAACAGGTACATTTTCGATAGAAAAAGAATGATTTTTTACTCTAAAAAGACGAGTTTGCAAAAATAGTTTAATTTTTAACCAGAGATGGATTTTCAACTAACAGTGAAGTAGTTGAATTTCTAATAAATGGAAATAATTTTCCATTAAAATAGTTGAATTTTCATCCAAAAAAGATGAATTTTCAACAAAGAAAAATTTTAACAGAATTGTTAAATTTTCAAGAAAATAGATGAACTTCTAATGTTCAATTAAATCCGATCAATTTTCGAACAAAAATGGTGTACGTTAATTTTCAGATAAAAACCTCATTTTCGTTAAAAAAATCTAATTTTTAACAAACTTGTTACTTTGTTCATAATTTAATTCATTAGTAGAAGATGCATCTATTTGCTGGAAAATTAAAATATTACCTTGAAAATTCTATAACTGTTTTGAAAATAGGTGACAAAAGTTTAACTATTTGGATGAAAATTCTCTTTTTATTATTTTCATTGAAAATTCATCATTGCAGTAAATAATTTATGTATTTTTATAAAAAATAATCTTTTTTGGTAGAAAAATAATCTTCTTAGTAGAAAATTGATCTTATTGGTTGAAAATTCATTTCTTTTGTTAAAAAATTAACTATTTTGTTGCAAATTGGTTTATTTTTTTTTTAGTTGAAAATGTCACTCGTTAGTTGAAAATTCGACATTGTTGGTAGAAATTTTGGCTTTCAAGTTCATCTTTTTAGTCAAAAGTTCATCTATTTGGATAAAAATTCTTTTTTATTATTATTAAAAATATATTATTTTAGTTGAAAATTAGTTAAAAATTTAACTATTTTGTTGAAAATTTGTGTATTCCGTTAAAAATTCATTTGTGTTGGTAGAAAATTTATCTTCATGTTTAAAAATGTATCTTTTGGGTTAAAAATTAAATTCTTTTGTTGATAATTTAAACTATTTTTCTGAGATAATGAATAGGGAAAATGAAAAATTGGTCAGAGAAAAGTTATGGAATTTTGAAATTTTTATTTTGTGACCACCCTGTTATACAAACTTATTGTCGATTGTGAGTATAATCCCTTGCTGGATATTTTTTTAATATTCCATTTTATTCGTTTTTTAAAAATAATGATCCCTGAAATTGATTTTAAATGTAAAAAAAATCAGTTCAATAACCATTAACTGACTTGGGAGCGTCCTTCCGGTTTTTATCCTAGTAAAAAAATGACTTCTACCTTTGCCAGAGAACTATCTAAATTTCACAATTTATGGATACACCTGTAGATGATCTTTCTAGAGACAGGCAGGTGAAAACATAAAAGGCATGAACGCCGAAATCATGTTAAATTGTTAGGTTTGAGAGATTTTGCAGAACTTTGATCCCTACCAAATATTTAATTTGAACAAACTTTTTTTTCTGGAAATACAAAGTCGGGTTATTAATTTTGACAAAGTACCCAGTCGGGGACTAATCGGGGACTAGTTGGGCCTTCTGTTGTCAAAATTTCAGTCGGGGCCTGGTCGGTGGTTGGTCAAGGGCTAGTCGGGCTTTTTTGTTCACTAATGATTTTTTAAATTCTAAAACACTAAGAATATATTTAACAATAATCTTAGACCGTTTTTTGGAGAAAAGATTTATCAATGTTAAATTCATCTCAAATATACTTAATAAATAATTATTAAGTTAATAACTTTGTACGAAAATCAACTTTTTATAAAAACAACGATCAAAATCTTCAAAAAGACGTAATCTTATTTTTTTGTAGTATTTTTTTGGACATTGCGAATTTCTAGGAACATTTATAAATACCTTTGTATGGAATTTAAAAAAATCCATATTGGAAAAGATACATATAGATGTAGGTAAAAAGTCTGTGGAAAGTCATGAGACTTTAAATTTGTACAGATACTTATTTTTAAATTGATCTGAAAGGCTTGCCATATATAAATAAAGTTTAATCCTTCATGTAGTTGCAATTGGAAAGAGAAAAAGTTTTTGAATAATCAGTGAAGGGGAGTATACTAGTAATAAACTAATAAGCACGGTACAGTTCAGATTTCGCAACTACCTTCATTTGAGTTTTGCGGTTCTGGACTGGTAGCTTTAAATAGAATCCGCAAGGGTGCGACGTGACGCCTTTCGCGCAACAGAAATGACGCGTCGAGTGTTTAAGACAGCAGTCCACACATAACGAAGCATAGTTACCTGGAGCAAAGAGCAACGTGACCAACATAGCGGTTCCTTCAGAGCAAAGCTCTTCCATTGCTGCGTTGCAGCTGAAGTTTTTTTTAAAATTAGTATTCGACAAATTTTGGGGAATTTTAGTTACATAAATTTATGCACTTTTAAGCGTGGGATATATTCCCTTTTAAATCTTGGGTAAATTTCAGCACTTATAATATTTCAAAAAAGTTTATGGAGATTTCCGTAAATAATAGGTATTTTGACAAACTTTTAGAGAATTTTCTACAAATTTTGGGTATTTTAGTTAATATTCCACGCGGATGTATTATCATATGACCCCTACTAGTACCCGATCAGGCCCCGACTAGGAAAATTCGGGGCACCTGACTAGCCTCCGACTAATTTACCGTGACGTTACTAGTTGGGGCTAATCAGATGACCCAACTAGCCCCCGACTTTAAGTGGGGTCGAATGGTCGAGAACCTGACTAGTTCCCCATTTGAATTTCTACACGGGTAGTGTATCACTTTTTAATCATTATGAGCAGGGTGTTTTGTTTTTATTTTTTATGTCTCTTCTTATTTTTTATTGACTTTATTGTCGATAATGATGATAAAGTAAGTGATGCTATTTGAATTTTAAAAAATTTTTAAATCTTTAAGTCCAGCATATACTCAAACTCACAAATTAGTATTTATCCGTAATTGTAAGTATATAGGTTTTTTAAATCAAAGGGAAAAAAAATTATGCTGTAAAATGAAAATATAAAAACTGTAATTATTATAGTTTGGAATAGGTCATGTTGTAAGAGATATTTGTAATTATGAATTTGAAAAAGTAATTTTTTAATAGAATTATTATAATTCTGACTTAGAATCAACAATATAGCCGCAAAAGTTCATTTTCCCCTGACCAGTTTTTTATTTTACAAAAATATTTGAAGGTCAGAATTTTCGAGACAAATTATCATTTTTAGTTGTAACAGCACATTTTCCGAAATTAATTATACGTTCTGAATTGTATCAGACAATTGTCTGAATAAAATTAGAATTCAGGTGCGAAACAATAGATTTTTCAACAAAATTATAATTCTTACTTGGAAGAAGAATTTTTCGAGAAGAATTATAATTCTGACACGGCGCAGTGGATTTTCTGAAAAAATAACAGTTTTGACTTGGAACAGGTAATTTTCGAATAAATTTTGCTTCTGATTTGGAACAGGGAATTTTCGAGATAAATGATAATTTTGAGTTGGAGCAGGACATTTGGCGAAGCAATTCAATGTCATTCTGATTTGGATCAGATAATTTTCTAAACAAAATTCTATTTCAGATGTGGAATAAGGAATTTCACAAAAGGATTATAATTCTTACTTCGAAGAGAAAATTTTCGAGAATTAAATTCTGACTTGGAACAGTGCGCTTTTCAAAAGAATAACAATTTTGAATTGGTACGAGGTATTTTCGAAATAAATTGTGATTCTGCTTAAAACAGGGGATTTTCGAAAGGAACTTTGTATAATTCTGAGATGGAACAGGAAAGCGGTTTTCTAACTTTCCCATTTTAATTTTTTAAATCAATTTGTTGATGTGCAGTTAAAATTCAATAGAGTTTTAATAAGAAAATGTTAATAGAAAAGCATAAGATGTTATACTTTTCTATCAATATTCTCTCATTGGATAAGATCTGATAGGGTTTTATTAACAATATCTCAGTAGAAAAGTAGAAAATTTATCGAGGTCGAGAAATCTTATACTATTCTTTAAAGAATTTCTCATTGAAATTCTAATAAATGTTATCCAGTCCAGACTTTTATCAAATCCTACGTATCAAAATCTTTCATATTTTCATCAAATTGTATCCGTCAAGAAATATTATACTTTCCCAGCAACAATTTTCTCATTGTATAAGACTTGACAGATTTTTAATAACAGTATCTTGGTTGAAAAGTACAAGATTTTTGAGGAGTAGAATTAGGTGAAAAATCTCCCAGGTACTGGAAACTAAGATTTGATACAGGCTTGGTGCAGATAAGATGTGATAGATTAAAAAAATGTTGCTAGAGAAAGTATAAGATTTTAAAACGGATAAAATTTGATAGAAATGGTAAAGGTTTAGATACATAGGATTAGATACAATTCTGGTAGGGGTTAAGATATGATAGTTTCAATGAGCAAACGTTGATAGAAAAGCCTAAGATTTTCCGACAAATTTTGAAAGATCTTATACTTTTCTATCAACAGATTCATATTGAAACTCTGTCAGATATTGCACACAAAGTACTTGCATATTATCCTATATTTCACAATTCCGAAAATTTCTATTAAATCCTATCCATCGAGAAATATTATACTATTCTATCAAGCGTTTCTCATTGAATTTATATTGAATCTTATCCACTCCGGACTTGTATTAAATTCTACTTATCAAAATCATGGAATTTTCTATCAAATTGTCTCCGCTAAGAAATTTGATACCTTCTTAACGAAATTTTTCTCATTCCGAAGGACGTTAAAGAGATTTAACAACAGTATCTTCGTAGAAAAGTACAAAATTTTTAGAGGGGTAAAATTGAGTGAAAATCTTCCAGGTACTTGAAAAAAAGATTTGATAGAAGTGTGGTGCTGATAGAACTTTATAGATTTAAAAAACTGTTACTAGAAAAAGTATCAGATTTTAAAACGGATAGAATTTTATAGAAATTTAAAAGGTTTAGAGACATAGAATGATAGACATAGAGTGATAGAGGTTAAATGAAAAAATGTTGATAGAAAACTATAAGAATTCTCAACTGGTTATATAGTTAGATAACAAATTCTAAGATCCTAAAATATGGGATTTGATACAATTCGTGGGTAGATAAGATTTAACAGAGTTTCAATGAGAATATGTAGATAGAAAAGTATAAGCTTTTCCAAAAAGTGTTGACCGATCTCATAACGTTCAGTCGACAGATTCTCATTAAAATTATGTCCATTTTTATTGGCACAGGACAGTTTTGACTTAAACCCTTCATATCAGCATCTTGAAACTATCCAATTGTTTCCGACGAAAAATCTTACTTTTTTGTCCAAATTGGCTTATTTCATAAGATATTATACAATTTGAATAACAAAATCTTTGAAGCAAAGTATAAGATTTTTCGAGAAGCAGAATTAGGTAGAAATCTTCCATGTTCTAGAAAATAGGATTTGATACACGTCAGGTGCGCATAAGGTTTGATAGATTTACGATAAAAAAACTGTTGATAGAACAAGTATAAGATTTTGAAACGAATATAATTTCATTAAAATGTTAGGGATTTAGAGACATGTAATTAGTTAAAATTCTGGTAGGGAATATGATTCAATAGAGTTTTAGTGGTAAAATGTTGATAGAAAAAGTGTAAAATTTCTCGTCAGATTTTAGTGTTTGAACAAAACATCCAAGCTCCAGGAACATAGGGTTTGATACAAGTACTATGCAGTTAAGATTTAGTAGTTTTAATGAGAAAATGTTGATAGAAATTATCAGATTTTTCGAAATTTTTTTAAATATGTTATACATTTCTATCATCAGATTCCAGGGTGGCAGGTAGACCGGGAATCGAGAAAAACCGAGGAATGACCTGGAATTTTATGAGACTGGAAAAAACGGGAAATGTCCGTAAATTTATTTTTGACCTGGAATTTTATAAATTTTAGGGAAAAAGAAAAAGGTATCCAGTTGAATTTCTTCCTTTTTCAATTATGATACCATTCAGTTTGCAATAGGTAATTCAAAAAACTTTCACTTATAAATTTTCCATTTTAAACTTTAATTGTTAAGCGTACATTTTTCATTTAAAGAATTTAAAAATGTAGTTCTAAATACTTACAAAGTTAAAAAATAGTAGCTTTTAAAATTGACAATTTGGGATACAAAATCTTTGTAGTTGATGAAGAGTGAATATAAATGGCATATAATGTTTTTTTTAATTTAACTATACATGAAAGATTGACAAGATCTTAACTTTTAAAATGGACTCTTTTAATTGAAAATACTTAGTAGTTAAACAAATATAATCGCCCGATTTAAACTTGATAAACTATTTTTAATTTTTAAAAAGCTTAAAAATAATATATTCCTAATTAAAAACTTCAATTGAATTTAAAATATTGTTTTAGTCTAAAATAAAAAATTTTTTATTGAAGAAAAATAACAAATGCTTATATTTAGAAATAATTGGTTGTTCATATAAAATTAGTCAGCTGAAGAGATATTTAGAAGGTCTCTTTTAAGAATTATGAAAGGATGAAAAACAGTTTCTTAAGATTCCCAGGGTAATTGAAAATGGCTTTTGATTTTGAAAAATCAATATTAGCAGCATATTTAAGAAGATATTCAAAATTTTCAAAAATGAATCGGGAATATTTTAAGGATTTTTTTATTTCCCAAGATTTAAAAAAAAATTAGGAAGAATTCAAGCAATTTAAAAAGATATGTTTAGGAGATATTAAAAAAAATTTTAATTTGATTAATTATATAAGAACATGTAGATATTTAGAGATTTTTAAATAAAATTTTTAAGCTTTTTACAAATTTTAATTCCATTTAAAATAAAAATAATTTAGTTTTTTATTTAAAAAGAGTTCAGTTTATAACCAAATTGATTGTTTAATTTTTAATATTTCTAGCTTAAAATTTCCTAAATGGCCAGGGATTTTTCTATTCGATTAAGGCGGCCACGCTGAAATTCATATTACAACTTTATCAAATCTTATTCACTAAAAACTTGTATAATATTTTATCTTTCACAATTTCGGTAATTTCCATTAAATTTTATCCAACAAGAAATCTTATACTGCTCTATAAAAATTCTCGCATTCCATAAGATTTTGTAGAGATTCGATAACAATATCTTCGTTGAAAATTCTAAGATTCATCGACAGATTATAGTTAGATAAGAACTTCCAAGATTCTGAATCATGGGATTTGATTCAAGTTTAATTTGATTGATTTGATAGAAATTTAATAACAATATCTTGGTAGAAAATTCTACGATGTCTCATAAGATTTTAGCGGTGGATAAAAACTTTCAAGATTCTGGAACATGTAATTTGATAACATCCTCATTTGATAAAGCTAAAAAGAGTTTTCACGAGAAAAGGTAGATTAAATAGTATAAGATTTTCCGACAAATTTTTACGTTTCTGAATTTATTTTTATCAAAGAAGCATATTTAAGTGGATAGAAATTTAGGATACCACATTATATAGGTTTTCATTCTATTTCTATAAAAAGTCATAATCCAGTGGATGTGGGGTATCTTATTTTAGGCGATTCTATAGAATATGTTTAAAAAAATTATCGAAATGTATTAGAATTACTGGGACACTGGCCTATTTTTATATTAATAGAAATCAATAGTGATCCTATCAAAACTTTTGATATAAATTAATCTCCTTTTTAGCGGTACACCGTAAGACTCCCGATAACCATGGTCGATTTATTATTTATTTTGATGGACTTTCTATCAAAAGCTTTTGATAGAATTATAAAAGAAATTCCTAAAATTTCCGTTACAGAAAACGGATTAAAAGGTGTTAATGTTTTTTATTTTTATTAAATCTTATCGAACTTTTAAGCAGGGGTAACACCATGAAATCAAGTGGATTTAACATGCAAATTTCTGCATCAGATTTTAAAATTTATTGAGGGGCAGATATTCAATTAATTCTTTTTTTAGAGTGGTCATCTCATTTTTCGATTGATCGCGAACGAAAGGCACGAAATGGCATTTTATGAGCGATTGGATCCCCCTAAGCCATTAGGTCCGGTAGCAATCGGTGAAAAGTTTCAATTCTCCATGGTCGTCTACCAAACGTGCACGTAGTAAATTGTTCGGTGAAACTCGCGGCGACACGCGGTTGGAATATGCGAGGAGGACGAACTTTCGTTTTTGAAAGAGCGACCCGCCGAGTACGCTTTGATGATCTTATCGTTCCTTAATGTTCTAAGCTAGCTAATTACCCGTTTGTTTGAATCCTCTCGAAAGAGCACATTAAATAGACTGGAAGTCATGTCCTCTCTTCAAATTCAATCCGGAAGTTGGCCCCAATTCACAAAAATGTTCCACATTCTAATCGAAACTAGAAAACGAACACGCGCGATTATTATTAGTTTTTTGTCTCACCCTATTTTAAAATTAAAACATAAAATTAATGTTAATACAAGATTTTTGTATTTTATAGAATCTATTATCTGAAATGATAGAACAGCAAGGAAAATATTTTTGATAATTGATGAAAATTGGTATCTTCACTTCTGAATTTATATCTAGTATATTTATTGAGACAATTAAACTATTCTGTTTTTGTTAAAACATACCTGCTTCTGATGCAAAACATTAACATAATCGACAGTTATTCGAAATTGTGCGTTTGATTTTTAAAGTAAAATTATTTTTACTTTAAATAATTGATTTAGGGTGAAAAATGTTAACATAAAATAAAATTGTTTCTTAATTATACATTTGTTTGAAATATTGTTCAAAAACTTTTGCATATTTTTTAAAGTCCATTGGTTTTCTAACAAAAGTAGTTTTTACTAATAAAAACTAATAATTGTAAATTTAATGACTGAATGATAATCTGAAAAAAATATATGCTGAAAAATCTTATGATTTTTTGTATAAAGAATAAAAGTTTCTAACGGAAAGCGCTAACATAACAAATGCTCGTTTAAGATGCTAAAGATTATTTTAAGCCTACTTTTTTATGTTGAAAATAACTTATTTCTCGCGAAAAAATTAAAATAACTAAACTTAAAAAAAAATATAAAATTTTTAAAATAATGTTTGTAAGAATTCCCGTTATAAAACGCCAATAAACCAGAAATTTGGAACTTAATGACCTTAATTGATCATATTAGGAATAATAATGAGCTAAAAAAGTTATGATATTTTGTATCCAAAGTACCATTTTTCAATAAGAAAACACTAACATAAAATAATATAATAAAAAATTGTTTACGATTTTAAATCTTGCTTTAAATCTAATCATGTTTTGCTAAAAATACTGACTTATGGTGTAAAAATTCTAATTTTTCTTTAATATCCGGTACAAAATTATATAAATTTGCACGTAGGACAGAAAGTTTTCTTAAAGAATTTTATTATAATTTTACTTGGAATTTTTGACGTGGAACTCGAATTTTAGTAAAAAGCTAGAATTTTAAATTTGAGACAGGGGTGTTCAGTAAATAAATATAATTTTGACAATAAAGACAGGAAATTGCCATACAAAATTGTAATTTTGACTTTTGAACAGGGCATTTCGAGATGAATTATAATTATGACTTTGGGACAGGCAATTTCCACAAAGAAATAGAATTTTCCCTTGCGGGCAGGGAAATTTTTAAAGGAATTATAATTCTTAGTTAGAAGGGACATTTTGGAAAAGAATTTTAATTTTGATTTGGTTCAAGGGAATCTAATAAAACGATTAGGTTAGAAATTCATGTATTGTGTTGACAATTTATTTTTTTAGGTAGAAAATTACTCTTTTTGTTAAAAAAATTCTACTCTTGGTCGAGATTTAATTTTTTAATTAAATATGTAACCATTCCTTTTTTGTTCAAAAACTGATATTTCCAATCCGCAATTGATCTTTTTTAATTGAAAATTAAATGTTTGGTTAAAAATGAATCTGTTTTGCTGAAAATTAATTTTTTTGGTAAAAAAATATCTTATATTGGTTAAAAGTCCATCCTTTTTGGTTATAAATGCAACTTTTTGGTTAAAAATAAATCTGTTTTGTTTGAAGATTTCATTAATTTGTTACAAAATTATCATTAATTTGGAAGATCTAACTATTCTGTTAAAAATTCTTTTTTTTCTTTGAATTCAACTGGTTGAAAATTCGTTTTTTTTTGTTGAAAAGTAATTTTTTAGAATGAAAAGTTAAATATTTAATTTTTGGTTCAGAATTCATGAAATTTGTCGAGAATTCGTCTTTTGGCAGAAAATTCATCTTCTTGGTTGAAAATGCATCTTTGTAGTTAAAAAATGCAGTTATTTAGTTAAAATTGAACTATTTTGTTAAAAATTGAATTATTTTGTTGAACAGTCAATTATCTTGCCAGTGTCATCTTATTTGTTGAAGATTTAAGTTTTTTGTTGAAACTTCTAATATCTTCTAAGAAATTTGTCTCTGACTTGAAAATGAACTATTTCGTTGAAAATGATTTTGTTTTTGGTTTAATTTTAATCTGTTCAGTTTTTTTTTGTTTTGGTTAAAAGTTCAACTATTTTTTTGGGAATTCGCCTCTTTTGTTTAAAAATTCTAGTATTTAATTACAAATTAATTTGGTTGTTTTTAAAAATTCATCATCTTGGATTGAAAATTAATCCATTTTCGATAAAATCTTTATTTTTTAAATTGATCCTTTTGTTGAGGATTCCAAAATTTGGTTAGAAATTCGTCTTTTTTTATTAAATTTATACTGGTGTTTTTTTCTTTTTTTTTTAAATTAATTTATTAAACTGAAGATTTAACTATCCCATTTTTAGGTGAAAATTTATCTTTTTTTAGTTGGAAATTGTACTCTTTGTTTTAAAATTCATGTAATTTGTTGAAAACTTCTATTTTAGTACAAAATTATTCTCCTTGGTTGAACATTCATCTTTGTTAGTTAAAAATTCAGCTATTTAATTAAAATATCACTATTTTGTTCAAAATTTAGTTATTTTATTAGAGATAAAACTAATTTGTTAATGTCATCTTTTTGTTCAAAATTCTACAGTCTTCTGAAAAATTCGTCTCTTCAGTTTTAGACATCAACTATTTGGTTGAGATTGCATCTTTGCAGGGTGAAAAATCCACTATTTTGTTTATTTTTGGTCGAATATTTAACTCTGAATTTAAATAATGGTACTTTTACATTCAAAATTTTTATTATTTGGTTAGAAGTTTTTCTATTTGGTTGAAAATACAATATATTTCGACTTGAAACCTTAGGATTTTAAAGCGCTTCATAATCATTCTTCAAATTTATATCTTTTTTGAGGATTCAACAATTTTGTTGAAAATTCTTTTCCTTTAATAAAATTAACCTGGGACGAAAATTCGCTTTTTTGTTAAAAATTACTTTATTGGACTAAAAATTCAACTATTCCATTTTTGTTCAAAACTTATTCCTTTTATTTAAAAATTTAACTATTTGATTTAAATTGTATGTAATTTCTTGATATTTCGGTCTTTCGATAGAAAACTAATCTTCTTGGTTAAAAAATCATCTTTTTAGGTTGAAAATTCAGTTTATTTAGTTATTTTTTGGAAAATTCAATTTTGTTCAAATTTCTTCCTTTGGATTGAAGGTAAATCTTGTCTTAGAAAAGTTATGTTTCTTGGTTGAAAATGAACTTTTTTGTTGAAAATTGAGCTGTATTCGACAAAATTCGTCTTTTTGACTTCATAGTTCATTAATTTGGTTCAATTTTTGTTGTTGCTATTGCTAGTAAAATCTTTTTTGATGGAAAATTCACTTATTCTGTTGAAAATTCGTCTCTTCTTGTAAAAATTTGATCCTTTTTGAAAATTCGTTTTCTGAATTCAAAATTAATTTTCCAGCTGAAAATTTGTCAATATTTCTTAACAATTCAACTATTTTATTGAAAATGGAATATACTCCTACTTAAAGTCTTATTGATCAAATGCGATTTATATTGAATTCAATCTGGTTATTAAAGTATGTGTCGGGGGAGGGGGGCTTAAAAATAGCCTAAAATTAGTAGCAAAAAATAAGAGAATAAAAAAATTGGCGGCTGCAAAATTGCCGATTTGAAACTGCACACAATTTGAAATAGTAACTGCAAGAAAGTATTTCAAAACTGAAAAAATAATTTACCTGTTTTTTTTTTACTTTATTGGCGATTTTGAGTACGTGTAGAGGTTGAAAAAAATCAGGTGTTTAAATGTGAATTTCACTGGACTCTGAAACTAGCTGCTGAGAATAGAAAGGCAAAGTGACTTGTCCCTAATGGATAATACTTTCGAAGGAATTCATTTCAAATTCGTACGAAAGTGAATCTCTTCGTGGTTGACATAACGCTTTGTCGAGTCCTACTGACATACATTGCTGAGCGATTCGCCTGCCGTAAGAGAGAAAGCAACCGAGGAAAGTATCTATTACCACTTGATTGTTCGGACTAGAGAATAGTTTCACGTAACTCTTAGGCTCTATTTATAAAAGTCATTAAAGTAAATAAAATACCGCTGAGAAGTACTATGAATGTCTCACTATATGTGTATTTATTTGTGCTCATTTTATGAGCTTTTTCTTCCTCATAGGTGTCACATAAATTTGCTTCTCATAAAGGGAATTTTTTCTCGGACAAAAGAAAAAATGGATACTTTCAATATTTTTAAGCTTATGTTTCTGTCTAACCATAAACCTCATGTGCAAAAAATCAGAGAGCCCATCAAAATGTCAGTCGATTTGTTCTCTCATGATGAACAACTTCTTAACTTACGGTAGTTCTTTGTTCATAATTGAAAAACTTTACTTTATATAAACAATGTAACCTTATTAAAAAATTTCTAAGTTGCTATTAATTGTTGAGAATGGTCTTCGAGATTTCATCAATAGGCTGATCCATACCATTCTCGAAGATGCTAACAATTTCATAAAACACAATAATATTATATTCCCAATTTGAAAAAAATTCTCTTAAACACAAAGGAAATAATTTTGTTAAGAAATTTAAAAACGATATCGGTAGGTTATCGTAGGTCATGACAGGTTCCTAAATAGTTCATTCGATTCTTCTGAAAGACGCGAACAAATATGTCAGATACAGGACTGTTGTTTTACTAATCTAAACAAAGTTCTTCTCATATAAGCAAAAGACACCAATTTTTCTTAAACTTCATCAATCGTTACTGGCGGGCCATAAAATGTTCAATAATAGGTCTACCAATAAGTCTCGAAGATGCGAATAAATACACTAAATATCGTATTGCTGTATTTTTAATATCGAAATTTTTTTTTCCTTTAAACAGAATAAACTATTTTTATTCAATTGCATTAATCGGTACTCGTGATTCATAAAAGGTTCGACAATAGTACGATCAATGCATCTCCAAGACGCTAACAAATTAGTTATCGTATTGATATACTTTGAATATCAAAAAAGTGTTTTTCATATAAACATAATAAAAAAATTTTTCCTAAACTTCAAAAATCTCTACTGGTGATACATAAAAGGTTCAACAATAGGTTGATCGATGCGTCTCGAAGACGCGAAAAAGTTTGTGTATTAAAATTTTTCTCTCATTTAAACAAGGTAAATTTCTTTCGTTTCTAATCTGTAAATTTAAAAAAAAAATACTACAGTGAAACTCTTCTATAGCGCTGATTTTGGGGCTGGCGTGGGGTGGATACTCACTCATTATAGTCCGCTCTGCTTTTGTTTGTTCAAGCCTGAGTGCACGGCGTCAATTTTTAGAAGGGCTATAAAAGGGAGGGCTATCTAAGAGTTTCATTGTACTTTCAAATGGCCAATCTAGCTCAAAATTCTAGGTGACCTAGATATCAATCAGAGCTACAATTAGTTTTCAAACACCTGTGTTCGAATTATATCGAAATATATTTTTAAAAATCTATTTGAAAATGTCGGGCATTACAAATCTCCCTCGTGAGGAAGAAAATTAAACGGTTTCCTAAAGACAATTAAAATGACTAAAGAGCATATATTGAAGACGAGTATTATTGACAACTTGCATTTTTAAACAAATAATGGTATATTCAATCCAAAAATACGAATTTTTTTGAAGACACGAATTTATGAAAATTTGGATCTTCAAGCAGAAAGGATCTAAAAAGACGAATTTTCCACGAAATACCGAAATTTTTTACCATATCGTTGAATTTTCAACTAAAAAAGATCCGTTTTTAACAAAAATGGTATACCGATAAATTTTCAGCTTCAAAAAGTTGCTTTTTAATAAAAGAAAACAACAACCAGTTGCATCCTAAGAAAAAAGATAATTTTCAATCAGAAAAAATGAATTTTCTTTAAAATATTTTAATTTTCTACTAAGAAAGATCACTTTTCTACCATAAAAGAGGAAATTTGTATAAAAAAGGATAAATTTTCACCAAAATACATGAACTTTCAACCACATTGTTATATTTTCAGGCTAAAAAAGTGAAGGATTCAGAAAACAGTTGACTTTTATTCCGGAAAAGAAGAATTTTTAACAAAATGATTGAATTATCAACAAAAAGAAAGAATAAAAAAAATTAATTTTTGACCCAAATAGACGAGTTTTTACAGAAATATTTCAATTTTCTACAAAATGTTTTATATTTTCAACTTATGAGGGATAAACTTTTAAGAAAAATGGTTTAGTTAACTTTCTAGATAAAAAATAAAATTTTAAAAGCAAACCAAAATTTTCAACGAAAAAGTGAATTCTCGACAGAATAGTCAATTTTTTTACTGAATTGTTGAATTTTCAAGCCGAAAATACGAATTTTCTATAAAAAAGTTGATTTTGGACCCGAAAATATGAATATTCAACAAAAAAAGTTAAGTTATGACCAAATAGTGGAATTTTCAACTAAAAAGAAAAATATTGAAAAAAAAACTAATTTCTTAGAAAGCATTCAACTGTAAACCATGTAGTTAATTTTTTAACAAGAAAATGAACTCTCAAGGAATGTAATAGTTAATATTTCAACTGAAGAATATTTTATTTCATCTAATAAACAGTTTTATTAAGCCAAAAACAGTTGAATTCAAGCAAAGCTGATTAATTTTCACCAAAGTAGTTGAATTTTGAACCAAAAAGGATGATTTTTTAAACAAGAAGATTTAAGTTTTTTACCCATAACACGAATTATAAAGAAAATACATGAATTTTTGAGCAAATAGTGGAATTTTTAACTGAACTAGATCAATTTTTAACCAAACATGAGTTACAGAATTTTTTGTTATACAAATACATTTTCAACCAAAAATTAAAATATTGAGTTAAAATTTATTTCCTTTCTAATCCTTACAATTTTTTGATGTATTATTTATATTTATTTATTTAATTAATTATTTTTATTAATTTTTTATTGAAATTTAACTATTTCGTTTTTCGTGAAAATTTAACTTTAATATTTAAAAATTCATGTATTTTGTTAAAATCCCCTTTGTTTTAGGAAAATTAAGATTCTGGCTTAAATATTCATCTCATTGGTTAAAAACTGAACTATTTTGATGCCAATTCAACTATTTGTTTGAAATTTGTTTATTTTGTTAACAATTTGTATTTTCTCTTAGAAAATTAATCTTTTCACTCGAAAATTCATGTTTTTGGTTGTAAATTCACTTTTTCTGCTTAAAAATTAATAGTTTAATTCTTTAATGTAATTACTTTTTTTGATTGACAACTCAACTACTTGGTTCAACTTCTTCGTTAAAAATTATTTTTTTTGTTTGGGGATGCATCATTTTACTTCAAAATTTATCTCTTTAGTTCAAAATTAATGTTTAAATAAAAATTTACTATTTCAGTTGAAGATTCGTCATTTTATTTTCAAATTTATCTCTTTGGTTAAAAATTTAACTATTTTGTTAAAAACTAATCTTTTTTAATTGAAAATTCAACTACTTGGGTGAAAGTCAAATTACCTTGACAAAAATGTATTTTTTGGTTGAAGGTTGACCTCCTTGGCTAAAAGTTGAACTACTTTGTAAAAAATCAATTTTTTTAAAGACTCATAATTTTACTTGAATTTGTACTATTTGGTTACAACCTAAATTTTCGGGTTAAAATTTCATATTTTCGGTTTCACATTCGTTTTATAAAACAATTTCTAAATTTTAAATGTAACTATTGTGTTCGGTTGAAAATTTATCTTTTTCATTTGAAAATTCATGTATTTTGTTAAAAGTTGATCTTTTTCGCTATATACTTATTATTGTAATAATAATGAGACTAGAATAATTTTTTCATTTAACTCATTTTTTACTCCTCTAAAAAAGAATCGTTAGTTTTTGAATGGACAGAATATATACGTTTCATTTCTTTTATTCTGAAATGAAGTTGAACTTATTAGCTTCTCTATTATACTATTGCATTTATTTTTATTAGCCTATATTATTAAGTTTTCTTCTTGACTAACCTGTCCTTCTTAATTATGCTCCTGTGAGAATCGTAAATTTGCTGACACTCAAATTCCTGATAAATGGGAACACTGACAAGCCAAATTCCTAATTCATTAATAATTATGATTTTTGTCTTATTCAGGATTAAATTGTCCCACTTATAAATAATTAAAAAGACTGCAAGGCGTTTCGAAACACTTTTGGAATTTTTATCAAGCCACGCAGTCGGATTCTTCTTTCCACTATTTGAGCACTCTTATTTTCCTGCGCTATAAATATAAGATTTTGAATTTTTTTCTAATTTAAACAATTTTCAGTTTAAAGTGAGTTTAATTTTTGAAATTAGAATGTAAAAGATTTTATACATTTTTTATAGCTCTGAAATATACAATTTAAAAAAAAAGTGAATGTAAAGTAAGCAGTTCGATATTTGATATAAGCTAATCTTTATGACTCCAGATTTAAACAAATTATATTTTTAACATTTTGAAACAAATTACTTTCTTTAAAAAAAAATCAAAATATAAAGTATTCATGTAATTAAGGATAATAAATAAAATTAGAAAGCCATTTTTGGATGCATTTCTGTTTATAAAGAAAATTTCCAAATGACGAAGTATAAAAATTTGGAATTTGGAATTCACTCCTGTTTAGAAGAAATCGGGGAAAAATGATGCTAAGTAGTAATTTATTTCTTTATGGACATAAATTTCTTTTAAATCAAAATTTGATTTATTTTAATTTTAATAATTTATAGCATAATATACTATTATAGGAAACGCAAATATATCAAAAGTCACTAGATAGATTCAGGTTATCAGACAAATATTCGTGCTATTACCCTTTTTCCATTTATAATATAAATCATCTATAAAAAAAAGTTTCAAAGTTCAAGTTCTACTAACTTCGAGAACCTTTAAGAGTGATATAACGTATGCAAATAGTGACTTTAAAAATAAAATCGTGCAAGATGATCCCAAGTGCCATTTGCACCACCTTTTTGATTTCATATTAAATCTTTTTTGTATTTTCAACCTTATCGCAGACTTCCTACTCTTTCCTCAATTCCTCTCTTTGCTCCTTTTTTGAAGGATTCCTTCCTTCTCTGTTTTCAAAAAACTTGCCCTTTTCTTTATAAGAAAATCCAACAATTTTTGTCTGAAAGTTAATTATTTTTAAGTGACAAGTCTACTATTATATTCTTCGTTCAGAAATGACCTCTTTTGGGTAAAAATTATACTCTTTTGTTGAGAATTTAACTATTTTGTTAAAATCTTTTTAGTTGAAAATTAGTCTTTTTTGTTTGAAAATTCATCTTTTTTAGATGAGGATTAAGCTATTATGTTGAAAATTCGCTTGTTTTAGTATAAAATAATTATTCTTGGTTTTAAATTATTCTTTTTTTTTATTGAAAATTCAACAACTTGGTTGGAAGTTCTACCTCTTTATTTAAAATTAATTTTTTGTGTAGAAAAATTATCTCGTTGATTGAAAATTCAACTATTTTAAAAAAGTTCCTTTTTCGATTGTTGAAAAACAGTTGCTTTAACTAAAAATTTCATCATTCTATTTATGGTAGAAAATTAATCTTAATAAATTCAGCGGTGTTATTGAAAATTTGCCATTTAGCTTAGAAATTTCACAATTTGATTAACATTTTCTGTTCTATCTTGACGAAAAAAATCTTTCATATAAATGATCATTAATCTTTATGACTTGAAAATTTAGGCTGTTTCGAACAAAAAGATGAGTTTTACAAAATATTTATATTCGTTTGCAAAATCGCTGAATTTTTAACTGACAAAAATGAATTTTCAATGAAGATTAATTTTCTACCAAAATACGAATTTTCAGTAACGTAGATCAATTATCAATAAACTGTCTTAATTTATTAACAAATAGTTGAATTTTTAAATAAAAAAAGAGGAAGTTACACACCGAAAAAAGAATAGTTGAATTTGTAATGAAAAAAATTAACTTTTTACAATAAAAAAACGAATTATTGACCTGTTGAATACAACGAAAAACTTTTCAACAAAGAAGAGAATTTTCATCCAGATAGTTTAATTTTCTAGCAAAATTGTTTAATTTTCAAGCAAAAAAGACCTTTTTTTCTACACAACAGTTGAATTCATAATACGAAACTGTATAGATTTTTAACACAAAAGTTTATTTACGACGAAATAGTTGAATTTTCCTATAAAATGACGAATTTTCAATAGAAAAAGTCTTTTTCAAAAAGTAATTTAACTGTAAACCAAGTAGGGTTTTTTTTAACGAAAAATAATAAATGATCAACAAAACGTGTTATAGTTAATATTTAAACAACAAAGAAACAGTTCAGCCCTAAATCAAATACCAAGTGCGAAG
This sequence comes from Belonocnema kinseyi, assembly GCF_010883055.1. Classification (NCBI taxonomy): domain Eukaryota; kingdom Metazoa; phylum Arthropoda; class Insecta; order Hymenoptera; family Cynipidae; genus Belonocnema; species Belonocnema kinseyi. The sequence continues at coordinate 48,886,912 of NC_046664.1, forward strand.
TCACATACGGCCCAACATTGGCCCATAGTCGGCAAAAATATTGCCGAAGCTCGGCTGCCATTACCGCGCCAATGACGGAATAATAACTATGGCCTGCACTTGGCAGCCAAGGTTTGACTGCCACTGTCGGCCCAACACTGGGTACCAGTATTGAACCAAACCTAACTGCCATCTTCGCGCTTTTGCCGAATTGATAACTATGGCCTTAACTTAGCAACCAAGGCTTGGCTGCCATTGTCGGCCCATTACTGGGTATTAAGGATATGACAAAAAATGTATTTAAAAAATAATAATAAATTGATTGCGATTACCTTAAATATAAATATTAATGATCCTGCTTAGATTGAATACATATATATTACATTTAAAACATTATATTCCAAATAAAACTTCTAACACTACGGGGGTATCGAACCTACATATATATACCTAAATCTATCGCCTAGCAGTCGGGAGTGCTAACCACTGCGCTAAATCGACAAGTTGAAACTCTGTGAAAAAGCCATCCTCATAAAGTACAGTTCAGAAAAGTTAAAGAACCAGTTTTAAAGCTATCTTTTTCTAATTATTTATTATCATGCAACATTATGTAAATGCAAAATACACGAAATTTTAACAGGAATATCAATATAATAATTTTTAAATAAATAATTTACATTGATTGCAATTTTTCTTCGCGTAGTATTTCGTTTTTTCCGTTGTAGACTTCTTCACAACTTTTTGCAATGACAGAAAATATAATTTTTCATAAACATTTACAATTTTTAATGACATAACTTAAAAATTTTCATCGTGAATTTTGGCAATTTTTCAATACAAAGTTTTTGAGCATTCGTTTAAGATTTGTTTTTTAGGTGCTAAAAGTGAGACTTGGCGAAATAAAGTGCTGATGCTGAGTTAACCATCGGTGGAGGATATGCAAATATAAATAGCCAATATAGGCTGCCAGCACTGGCTCAAAATTGGGCCGATTTAAATCAAACATTGTTTGCCGTGGTAAAAGTGAGACTTAGCCCAGTAATGTGTCGTCAGTGAGCCAAACTTTGGCTGATCCTCGTGAAGCATGGTTCCCCGTTCTAAAAGTGAGACTTGGCGAAATAAAATGCCGATATTAAGCCAAGCATCGGTGGAGGATCGACAAATATAATGTACCTGAAGTTCGAAACGTTCAAATGAACCAAATATTTTTACCCATTTCTATTTTACCCAAAAGTATTATTCCAACTACAATTTAAAACATGCAAGATAATTTTGTTTCAATCATAAATTATTTCCAATATAAATTAACAAAAATTTAAGCAATTTTTCTGTTTTCAAAGTTAGCAGTAAAAAATTTCGTTCATTTGAACGTTCAGAACTTCTGTCATATGCAAATGTAAATAGCCAATATAGGCTGTCAGCACTGGTTCAACATTGGGCCGATCAAAATAAAACAAAGTTTGTCATGGTTAAAGGGACACTTGGCCCAGTAATGTGCCATCACTGGGCCAGACTTTGGCTGATCCTCGTGAAACATGGTTCCCCGTACTAAAAGTGAGACTTGACGCAACAAAGTGCCAACACTGGGCCAAGCATCGGTGGAGGATCGGCAAATTTAAATAGCCAATATGGGCTTCCAGCACTGGCTCAAGACTGGGCCGATTAAAATGCCGATATTGGCCCAATATCTTTAGCCGACCTATGGCTGCCCAAATTGGACCAACATTGGGCCGTATATTCAGCTCCGGCAAATTGCACTTGGGATACAGCTAAATTTAATAAAAAATACGAATTTTCAACAAAATAGTTGGATCCTGAACAAAAACAGTTTATGTTTCAAACACACAGTTGCATGCCTAACCAACAAATAAAAATTTTCGAAGAAGGAGAAGATTAATAATTTTCTACAAAATACATGACTTCTTAACCAGAAAAGATTAATTTTAAAATTAAAATGTCAGTTTTCTACCATAAATTTAATAGTTACGAATTTGTATCAAAATAGTTAAATTTGCAACCAATCAGATTAATTTTCGAACAAAATGACAATCCTTTTAAAAAACACAATAAATTTTCAAGCAAAGAGTGACTAAAGTAACTTCAATTTACCAAATTCGCTTGTTAAAAATGAAATTTAGTAACTTTTATAGTGAATTTACTAAATTGTTATTTAACTTCAGAAGCGGTTTCTGAAAATGACAAATAGTTTTCTAAAATTCCTAAATGGTCAAAAACGAAGCATGTTGGTTCAGTATCAGTAGTAAGCGGCGGTTGCGAGATATTTTTTATCATTTGTTATGGAAGGGGGGTTCTTTATTAATGCGCATAATTTTTCGAAACTCGCAAATGGAAATATTTACTTACAGTAATTGTTCAGAAATCTAATATGTATTTAAAAGCCCACGCCAAACAAATGTTGCGAGTAAAAAACGAACCTAGCTAACAAAAAGTCTTTTTAAAGTCTTTAAATATTATTTTGGTCAGGGAAAATGAAAAATTGGTCAGTAGGAAATTAGAGAAAATTAAAAATGAATTTTTGCGGTAACCTTGATACAATATTCTTGTTAGCAATTTTTTTGTATTGTCTTTATATTTACTTTTTTTGGATTGCTTCCTCCACAAGATCACCTTTTCAGTGATAAATTTGATTATTTCTTTGAAAATTCAACAACTTTGTTATAAATTTTATTTCAAAATTCAATTTTTGTGTTGAAAAATCATCTTTTTGGGTTGCAAATTTACATTTTTTCGTTTATATCATTGTTTCGAATAAAAAGTAGAATATTCTTTTATAACACATAATAATTTATTCAAACCTTTTTTCAATTTTCCGCTGGATTTTGAAAAAAGACGATAAACGATATTAAAATCAAAAAGAAAAGAATAAATATCTGAATTAGCGCGAAAGTTATAGAGGTTTAAAAAAAATTTTGAGTTAAAAAAAGAGCACAAAATTCAAATAAACATAACTTTAAAACAAAAATGCTATTGGCAAATAAGAAACATAAGTATCAACTAATTACCTCAAAAAAAAAATATATTTCGCCCTTGATAGATTCTGCGATTTTAAGTGTAGAGACCCTGAAATGGATTCGGTTTTGACGATTCAATTTTTTTCTTTGAAAAGTCATTCCTTTTGGTTGAAAATTCAATTTTTTTGTTGAAAATTAATTTTTTTGGTTTGAAAATTTAACTAATTACGGAGAAAATTGACTTACTTTTTAAAACTCATATTTTGATGCTAAAAAGTCAAACTTAAATATTTTTGGTTGAAAATTCAACTATTTTTTGAAGATTTGCCTTTTAATTTTTTTAATTCATCTTGTTTACTCAAAATCGCATCTTTCTTCGATTACTGTTTTGTTCAAAACTTATATTTTTTGATAGAGAATTCAACTATTCTCATGAAAAATTTATTTCTCATTTAAAACTTAAATTTTTATGCTGAAAAGTCAAACTGAAATCTTTTTTGTATGAAAATTCAACTATTTTTTAAATTATTTGTCTTTTTGATCTAACAATTCATCTGTTATACTAAAAATTGCATTTTTTCGGATAAAAAAGCAAAGACAACTGTTTGTATAAAAATTCCGCCATTTATTCAAAAAAGTTATACTTTTTTAGAAAAGTTATCTTTTTTTATTCAAAATTAAACTGTTTCTCTAAAACATCGTCTTTTTGGTTTGAAAATTCAAGTATAATCTTCACAGAAAACTTACTTGTTTAAAACTTATATTATGATGTTGAAAATTCAAGATATAATCTTTTTCCGATGAAAATTCAATTTTTTGTCAAACTTGGGTCTTTTATTCAAAAATGTGTCTGTTTTAGTGAAAGTTGCATCTTTTTTGGATGAAAATGCTACTTTTTACCTGAAAATTAATCTCCTAGCTGTTTCAACATTGAACTTTTGTTTTGAAAAGTTTTGTTGAACCACTTTGTTAAGAAATCATTTTTTTTCTTCAAAATTCATATTTTAGTTAACAATTTATTTCTTTGGTTGAAGGTTGAACTATTTATATAAAAATTAAATTGTTTTGCTGAAGATTCAATTTTTTACGAAAAATTTACATACGAATATTATGTATAAAAAGTAAAACTACATTTTGTATAAATATTGTGTGTAAATTTCTGTAAACATGTGATATAGAGGGACAATATGGCTTGCAT
>NC_046664.1:48891160-48905913 GCF_010883055.1 Belonocnema kinseyi
ATATTAGGACTATATACGAGCGAAATTTAAATGTAAATAACTATGTTATATAATTTAATCAATGAATCAAATGTGAACAAAACTTCTTATCATAAAATATGGGCTTTGACGATGGCTTTGATCATATATTTGTTACAATGAGCGAATACGTCCTATTATGACATAGATACATAAGACTTGGTTGTATTAACTCACCCATATTTTATTGCTATTTATGTTCTCAGGAAAAATATATACATTTTTTATATTAAAATTAATGAACCAAGAAAAATGTCTACCCTCTCGAAATTTGCAGTTACAGTAATTGAAAATCCCTAAACTGTAACAGAATTTTCTGAAACGCACGTGACTGGAGTTTTATGCAGTTACCGTTGCACAAATTTCTTTTACAGTTTAGGAAAATTTCTAACAATATTGTTAAAATGATATTAAATGCCTTGTGGACGATAAAAAGTATATATTTTTGAAACTTTTAACCATAACCTTTTCAAGAGTTAACTCGATCTTTTGAATCTTTTTTTAGTTTATAATCATTCCTGCTAAAAACTAGTAGAAATGTTCTTTTAATTAGGAGTAAACGTATTGGAAACGGTTACACTGCGACACGCCACTTGTTAACAAACATCTGAACTAGAAAGAATAGGTGCGAATTTAAAAACGGATTTTAATTTTTGCATAAAAGTATTCTAACAGTTTTTTTCGGAATTTAAAGTATCTAGTGCATAATAAATATAAGTCTATATCAGAAACAAAGGGCTTTAGGTGGAATTTACATATTATACAGTAAAAAAACACATTTTTTAACAGAAATATTTTTCTAAAAAACAAAAAAATTATTGTACTGTTTATTGTGAGTTTCAAAAGATTATCAACCTAAATGGACTGATTTTGAAGCAAAAATGAACTTAAAGTAAATTCTTATTAATTTATATATGAAATATTTACTAGTTTAAAGAATGATCTATAAGTTAGGTTCGAATTCGTACTTAAATTCCAGTCGTATAATATTCGTATTCTTTGTATAATCTGGACCAAATTTGTCGTTACGTTTATTAATTAAAGTTTATTTAAGCTTACAGTGCAATACAACTTACATGAAATAGTTAAATAATGTTTTTTTGATGAAGATTTCAAGTTTTCAGTATTCATTCATTGTTTTATACTTCAGAAAACAATCGTAAAACCACTTTTACGCAAAAATTATAATACATCTTTAAAATCGTACCTACTATTTCTAGTTCCAACTTTTGACATCAATGTTGTTTTTTACGAATAAAAAAAATAGGCGTACTATTAAAAAGTGAATAATAATAAATTTGTCCGTCTTTTTTGTGTGCACAATTTTTGTCGAATCATCCTTTGTCGTATCTTGCCTAGTTGGACCGCAGTATGGAATTCCTTATTTTTTATTTTTTTTTAAGTTGTCAAAATTTGAATTTTTTAAGAAAAATAAAAAAGTTGATATAATAATCTTGTCGGGCATTCAAACAGCAACACTAGTTTTTCTTTTGATGTTTTTTAATATATTGCGTTATTTGGCTCCAAATGTTCATTATCGTGTTTTTTTGGAATTTTGTAAATGCTGTAACTCTGATATTTTTTGTTTTTATGAAAAAAGTCATAAGGATAAATTGTTCGTCTTTTTAAGGGGGTCTACTGGTGTGAATCGAAAAAAATCGATTTTTCATCCTAATCTGTCACGAAAGTCTCTGTAAAGATTCCCACAGTTTTAGCTCTGAATCCCAAGTATTTCAGAAGATTTATAGCTATAAATGGACGGGCGAGCTGCTTGGTTGCTCGTCGCGTTCCAAAACTTTAAAACGTGTTTTCTCAAAATAATTTTTTTGCAACTTGTGTACAAGATTACGTAAAAACTATTTGACCTATCGACTTGATTTCGGGGTAGGCGTGACTCACTCAATGGGGAAAGGAGTACAGTGGGGAAGGGATAGAGAATTTTCAGATTGATACAGAATTCCCATGTTATTTATGTAAATAACACGTTCGTTCCGCAACACTGGTCCGACCCAGGTTGCTGATCAATCTCTCTAGCAATCACCCCAAGTCAAGATCTTCACAAAGTTGTTATGTATGGTTCACCACTTGGGTCCATTAGTGCCCAAGGTCTTTTGTTTCAGGCGTCACTCACTCTACTGACACTCATTTTATTAACTATTTGCCGCCATGCTTTCCTGTCCTGGCATACTTCTGTAGCTTCTTTTATGTCCGTGTATTTTTTCATGCAGGCTCTCGTGATTCTGTGACTTCTATGTCTCTTCTAACTAGGGTCTCATTCACACATTCTAACCATTTTTTCCGCGGTCTACCTCTGGGCACGCTGCCATTTACTTTACCTTGATACACTTGTTTCGTTAAGTCGTTCATTTGGCATTCTCTCAACATGTCCGAACCATTTTAACCGTTTTCTTTCCCATGTGTCTACTAGAGTCTCTTCTGCACCACATTCTTTTAGAATTATCTCGTTACTTACTTTGTCCATCAGAGTTTTCCCGCATATTATGCGCATGAATCTCATGTCAATTGCGTTAATTTTACTCTTATCTTTTTCTTGATAAGTCCATGTCTCGCTACCGTATAGTACAGTCGATACAAATATAGAACTAGGTATTGCCATTTGAGTTTTGTTTAATATATTTTTACTTCTTATAAGAGGATCTGCTCTACCAATAACCTTCTTACCTTCGTGTATGCATCTATCTAATTCCTCATCTATCTTCCCGTCCCTGGTAAATAAGCTACCAAGGTATACAAACTTATCAACTTATTCAATTCTCTCATTATTTAATAAAATATTGCATAGTGTTTTCTCACTCTTTCCTTTGAACGCCATAGTTTTTGTTTTATTTGCGTTAATTTTGAGGCCCATGCTCTTCATGCTTGCATCTAGTTTATTCAACATTTTTTGTAAGTCTTCGATTGACTCTGCCATAACAACCTTATCATCTGACAAAACAAAATTATTAAAATTTTGAGTTAAAATTTAATTTTTGGGTTCTAAACGTCAAAAAATATATTTATTTTTAGTTCCCACTGGGTAATTGAGGTCCATATAGAATGAAAAGGCATATAAATGGAAAAAAAACAACTTTTGTTTCAGTTGAGAATTGTGGACGCTATCACGTACACAATCGGACCATTTCATCAGCTACACGCTTCAGTTCACTTTGGATCACTCTGCCATTTTCTACCCCTTTGAAGTTTGTTTTGAACATTGTTCAAAATTTGCCTCAATTATACATACCTTTCAAATAAAATTTCTATGTCACTTCCTTTTCATAAAAAAACATCCCGAAAAATTACCTTTTTTTCGAACTTCATACCAGGAGACCCCCTTCACACTAGGAGAAAAGAGAATTTTTCATTCTTAAAAAAATGGTCTCAAAAATATTCGAAATGCCCTCACCTTTTTTTTCAAAATGGCTCCCTTTCGAAAGTAATCGTACTAAAAAACTAAAAATCTACAGACACTCACTAACGAACAAACGAACAGACAGAAACATTCTCAAAAAACTGTTTTTCGAATTCGGGGGATCACAAAACTTGGACATTTTACAAAACTAGGGGGGGGGGGGCAAATTTTTCACAATTTTAATACCTTTTCTGATGAGAATGTAAAAATTTGTTTCTCAGTATCAGTAAACCTCTAAATGTACCAACTAACCAAATTAAAAAAGCTTCGCCCGCAAAGTTGGCAATATCGAATATCCCCGCGGTTCTAGGGTCTCCAACTATAAATTAAATATTTTTGCACCTTATAACCATAACCTTTCCTAGAGTAAACTCGATCTTTCCCTCCGTAATTTATAATCAGGTTTGTCCTTCCTTCACGAGTTGTACGTCTAAGCCTAAGTTGTTTAAAAAATACCATCAGGCATACAGGGAATGCCGTTCTGGCTATATAATTCCGAGGCCTTAAGGCCCCCATACGCATATTGACGACGTAACACGTAACTTCATTACGATTGGGTGCTGAATGTTTGCAAAGTGTGTGTATGTTGTCGTTTTCGTTTTCATCGTTGTCATGTCACTTTCCCCGTCGCGTCGCTTCGACCAAAGGCTAACTAACACGACTACTCTTCTAAGTGTGTCACCGGGTCTACCGCGACTCGCGAGTGCAAATAAAATGCGATCGTCGACGTATTCGAAGTCGCACCGTTTCTAGATTGCGTAATGCACAATGTAACGAACGCGATGCCACTTATTACCTGGAAATTTTGGCAAAGTGGGTCGATTAATAGGAGTCATCTTCCAAGAATCTGATTGATAAATTCTAAGAAAATGTATTTTGCTTCAAAGAGACCTTGGACAATTAAATCAGAAGAAGGATTGATTTCATCTATGGTTCGCGAGAAGTAACATAGAGACAACTGTTTTGCTTGGCCAACAAAATTTAGTTGCCTCCACAAAATGATTTGGTTGCTCTTCGTGCGATAAAACTGTTTTTAGAACATTCGTATATTACGATTTAGTTGAATTGTCAAGCCAAAAAGATGAATTCTTTACAAGAGAGTTGAATTTTTTACCTGAAAAGATGAATTCTTGTCAAAAAGCTTATTCTCAGCCAAGCAAGATGAATTTTCAAACAAGAATTATGACTTTTTTACCATAAAACTTGTTGGTTAATAATAAATTACGTATTTTCAACAAAACAGTTTAGTTGTTAACAAAAAAGACGACTTTAACAAAATATTTAAATATTTAACAAAATGAATAAACTTTCAAAAAAATCTTTACGCTCTTTACTTTATGTCGAGTATTTGATTTTTCAAGCAAATAAATTATTCTTGACGTAACGTATAATAGTTTGCATTTGCATTTTCAATCAAAAGGTATGCATTTTTAAGCAAAAAGTAATTTTCTACTAAAAATTCTCTTTTTCACCAAACATCACATTAAATTTTCTTTGATAAAAATTAATAAAAAAAAAGGGAATTTTTCGCATAATTTTTAATTTTTAACAAAAGAGATGAACTTATAACCTAAATGATGAATCTTAAAAAAATTAATTTTTAGGAAAAAAGTTTAACATTTGACCAAATATTTGAATTTTTAATTAAAAAGTTTATTTTTTGACCAAGAAGATAAATTTTCCACAAAAAAGGGTAATTTTCAACAAAATAGATGAATTTTCAACCATAAAAGATCGATTTCCAACAAAAAATGTAATAGTAATATTTTAATTAAATAAAATTGATTTTAAAAAACGATTTAAAAAAAATAGTACAATCTTCAACCCAAGCGATGTATTTTCAACTAAAATTATGAATCTTAAAAAAAAGAAGATTTTTCAAGAAAGATTTCAACATTCGACAAAAGAGTTACATTTTTGACGAAAATTTGTATTTCTTATTCTAGAAGATTGATTTTCTACAAAAAAGATGAATGACCAAAAAAATAGATGAATTTTGAACCAAGTACTTGGATTTTCAATTAATAAGATATATTTTTAGCCAAAAACGGATACGTTAAATTTTCTGTTAAAACAAAATAATTTCGAACCAAACATGAAACGAATTTTAAACAAAATAGTTCACTTTTCAACCCAGAACATCCACAAAAAATACAAAAATGCCTAAACAATTGTTTTTCACGTAAATCGTGGAAAGTAACGATTCATTGGTTTCAAATCATCAAATCACTTTACAAAGTAACGAGTGCAAATATTATTTTTTCACCTGTAAATCTTGGAAAGTTACTATTATCTTGAATTAAATAGCTATTTATGAATGTTAAGGGTGATCTTTTTTGTGAAAACCAGTTTACAATTATTTAAATAATAATAAAAATTTACCTGCGACTTTTCATAGGAAAGGTGAAGAAAATTCTATTTTTCTTGTCTGAGAACTCATGGTTAATTGTTTAAATAATAATAATTTTAAAAAAAAATCTTTAGCTGCGTTATGTATATTTATTTTTAAACACTCAATTCGTACAGATAGAAAAATACTGAATAATAATTGAAATTGTGTAAGAGATCTAAAAATCTAGAATTTTTTCGTACTTGGCAGGGGGGGGGGCGTGTTGATTGATTTGTAAAAATATGTTATTTGTTTTTAGACAAACAAACAAATTGGAGGGGGTCAATCAGATGAAATGTAAAGTAGATTTTTTGTGCCACGCGATTCTACATGCCAACAGCTTTTGTTAAAAAATGTTTAAAAAAGTCAAACCTTAAAATTTTCAAATAAGTAATCAATTTCGATGGAATTTTACACGTTGAATTCGAATCCATTTACCTAATTAGCCTGGCTCCTTTATTTTCGAAGTTATTTCAATTATTTGTCCAAAAACCTTCGGAATAACTTGCAAAGGTCTCTGCAAAGACCTCACTTCAGATTTTCTATTGTTCAAACAATAAATTGTCTAAACTCATCAAATTTTTCTATTTATCAAACATAATTTCTATAATAAAAAGTAACTTTGTTCAATGTATTATGGGCTGGCAAAAATATCATTTGAAAAAATAATATTTTGAATTGAAAAATTTATCATTACATTCTTGAATGTTCGAAAATACTTTAATGTTGTATGATCGAGTATGAATCGAAGGAGAAAGTTGTGCGAAATCCTCGATAGAACCACTTCTTTCACTGGGGAATCCTCGAGGTCATGAAATTTAAAAAAAATTTCTTCTCTGAAGTCCGAATAAATCTCAAGGCCACTCAGAAAAAGGCCGGATATCGACCAAAACATAAAATTTCGTAATTTTGAAATTAACTTATAAGTTCTTTTATAGCCTAAAATTAGATTCACCCTACTATAATAAATCATTCACATTTTTATGAGGTTCTATTACAGGTTTTACTTCCTTTCTATGAAGAGCTACATTGCTTTCAGATAGTTTTCGTACATTAGCATTTTTCAAAATATTTTTGATGACCAATTTTCTAGATGGCTTATATGTTTGAAGCTATTAAAAAATTTTAAGTCCTTCCTGGTTCATTTTAAAAAGGGATTTCCAGATTATTCCTTTCCTAGAAGATTCTGTTCACCGAAAACAAGTTCCGACGTCTCAATCTGCATTATTCCCCTTTTTCCAGAGACTTCGCCTTTTTCTCGTTTTTATTTAATTGCAAACTCATTCATTAAAATTCAATATGAAACTAAGCTCATTTTCTTTGAAAGTTATTATTATTATTATTATTATTATTATTATTATTATTTTTTTTTTTTTGAAAAGTCGAATATTACATTTTTTATTCAATAATCTACTTTTTGATTATGAATGTAATTAATTTGTTGAAAATTCCTCTATTTTGTTATAAATTTATCTTTTTTGGTGGAAGTTTCAACTTTTTTGTTTAAAATTCGTCGCTTTTGATTAAATTTAAATGATTTTTATTTTAAAAATATAACTATTTTTGCAGAAAATTCAACTATTTTTCATTTGAAAATTCATTTTTTGCGTTGAAGATTTATGTTTGTGGTTCAAAAATCGTCTTTTCTGGTCGAATTCAATTATTTTTTGTTTAAAACTTAAATCTTTTTTATTAAAAATATCAACTACTATAGTTTTTGTTGAAAATGTAACTACTTGGTTTAAAGTTGAACTACTACGTCAAAAATTTAACTTTTTGATTAAAAGTTAATCTTTTTTGTGATGGATTCAAAACCATTCTTTTAAAAAGTCATCTGTATAGCTTCAAAATTCACCTATTTTAGTAGAAAATTAAACGGTTTTGTTTAAAATGAACCTTTTTAATCTTAGTTCATATTTTCGGACTGAAAATCTAATTGTTTTGTAAAAAATTTAAATTTTAACAGTTTAATGGAACATTAATTTTGTCACTATAAAAAATGTAACTATTTTATTTCAAGTTAAAAATGTATATTTCTTGGTCGAAAATTCAACTATTTGTTTGAAAATTGATCTTTTTTAGTTAAGAAATCCAATTTCGTTGTAGAAAATTCGTGTTCTTGGTACAAACTGTGAAAAAAGTTATCTTTTGAGGTTGAAACTCCAACTATTTGCCTAATAATTCATCTTTTCTGTATAAAATTTGATAGTTTTGTCAAAAATTATTTTTTTGTTTGCTTTGGTTGAAAATTCAACTATTTGGTTGACAATGAGCTTTTTCTAATAAAAATTTATGTTTTTTATCTGAAAATTCGTCCTTTTCTTACAAAATTAATCTTCATAGTTGAAAAATAATTGGTTTGAAAATTTAACTATTTTGTTGAAAATTAGTTGTTCTTTTTGTTCAAAAAATAATTTTTTAATTTAAAAATATAACTCTTCAAATTTTGTTTAAAAGAAGTCTGTTTGGTTGGAAGTTCAGATATATTGATTCGAAAAGAGAAAGTTTGAAAAAATTAATCTTTTTGGTTTAAACTTCAATATTTCATTGGAAATTGCATTTTTATAGATGAAAATTAAATTTTTAAGTGAAGAAAAAACTATTTTATTTTTTGATGGAGCATTGATCTTTTTTATCAGAAAATAAATATCTGACTGAAAAACTTTTTTAGTTTAGGTTTTAACTAATTTATTGTAAATTTATGTAATTTGTTAAAAATTGACACTTTTTAATAAAAACAATTTTGCGGTTAAAAATTTTGCTATTTGGTTAAAACTGATCTATTTTGTTAAAAAATATGATTTGTGTTAGTTGACAATTCACGTGAGTTTAACGTAGGCGGTGTAATTCACCATAGCATGATGTAATCCAGTAATTTTATGCAATCCGGAGTAATCTTATGTACTGCGGCGTAATTCTGTATATAGAAGTCATCTATAGTAATGCGATATAGTCCGGGGTAATCCACTTGTGCTCGAGCGCATTTTTTAGAAGTTGTTTCCCTTTCGATAAGAAATTAATTTGAAAAAAATTTAATCGGCTCAAAAAAATGTCTTTGAAATTTAAGTAGCTTTCATTTTAAAAATGCTCAAATCGGTTTATAATTGTAAGCTTTAGACTAATTTGTTCCGAAAAACTTGTTTTGCCCCACTGTGCGGCTGAGTGAAAATGATGTAAAAGTAGGTCTTTTAACAAACGAAAATGGACATCTTATGACATTCAAAATGTTTGTACAATCCAAATTTTCATTTTGTTTGTGCAAAAAATTTCTTGACAAACCCTAATTTGACTTCCGGGCTAAAAGGACATGTTATGAGGTTTAAAGTGTTTTCAAAATGTAAAATATGTATTTCTTGGTTTGTACTAACACATTTTTAAAAGTTTCTTTGACAATTTCCTAACAGAACCTAATTTGACTTAGGTTTGAATCAAAATTGTCGAAGCAACTTTTCAAAATGTTTTTTGACAAACCAAAAGAAACATATTTTTAAGTTCAAAATGTTTGCGGCATCTCAAATATGTATATTTTGGTTGGTACAAACAGATTTTGAAAAGTTTCTTCGGCAATATCCTGCCATAACCTAATTCGCCTCAGGTTTTGGTTCAAAATTACTAAAGGAACATTAGGAAATGTCTTGACAAACAAAAAGAAACATCTTGTAAGGTGTAGAATGTTTGAACAAGTGTAAAATATGTATTTTTGGTTTGTAAAAACACATTTTTGAAAATTTCTTTGACAATTTCCTGCCAAAACCTAATTTGAGTTAGGGTTTAGGTCAAAATTACCGAAGAAACTTTTCAAAATATCTGTTGGCAAATCAAGGGGGACATGCTATAAGTTTTAAAATGTTTGAACATTATAAAATATGTGTTTTTTGGTTTGTACAAACACATTTTAAAAAGGTTCTTTGGCAGTTCTGGGCCAAAACCTAACTTGACTACGGTTTTGACTCAAAATTGCCAAAGAAGGTTTAGGAAATGTCTTTTGACAAACCAAAAGGAACATATTATAAGGTGTGTTTGCACAAATGCAAAATATTTATTTTTTGTTTTTTACAGACTTCTTTTGAAAAGTTTGTTGGGCAATTGCGTACCAAAACCTAAGTCGACTCAAGTTTTGGCTAAAAATAACAAAAAAACTTTACGGATTGTCTTTGTCAAATCAAGAGGGACGTGTTATGAGGTTTAAAAAGATTTCACAACCTAAAATATGTATTTATTTTGTTTTGTACAAACACATTTTGAAAAGTTTTTCTAAAAATTGTGTACCAAAATCTAATTCGACTTAAGTTTTGGCTGAAAATTGCCAGGAATCTTTACGAAATGTCTTTTTACAAACCAAAAGGGACTTTTCATCAGGTTCAAAATGTTTGCACAATCTAAAATATTGATATTTCGGTTTCTAAGAACCAGTTTTAAAAATTGTCTTTGGCAATTTTGAGCCAAAACCTAAATCAACTTTGGTTGTGACACGGAATTACTAAAGGAACTTTTCAAAATGTGTTTGTACACAAAAAAATACATATTCCAAATTGTGCAAAGATTTTAAACCCCGTAAAATATACCTTGTAGTTTGTACAAATGGACTTTGAAAAGTTTTTTTGGGCAAATCCGGGCCAAAACCTAAATTGACTCAGGTGGTTTTCCTATAAAGCGGCTCAGTTGATGCGTTAGTTCTAGGAATGATATCTTACAATGTTTTATTAATTATTTCTATGTGTTTATGTATGCTTAAGGTAGCTGCATCTTCCTGTCTGAACGTCATCAGCTTCCTCGTTTTCGTCATCAAAGTCCTCTCAGGATAGCTCGTTGGAACCGGTTTCACAATACAGTCACTGTCGTGACGTAGCTCTAACCCAGTTTTGCAGAGTCGTAAGTCCCAGTTTATCTTAACTCATTTCAAACTCTGAATATAATACCTGTGCACTTTTACAGCGAAACTATTTCCTGTGGCAAATTGCCATGATTTGTTTAACACCTAATAATTATTATCAAGTCCAAGTCTGCGCTAGCCTAATAATTAACTTGGGCTTGCCCAATGGTATCCAGTCACTTGTTACGAGGACACTCAGAAAAAGAGTCTTTCATTCGATAAAAATTTTGTTGACTCAAAGAAAAATATTTCTTGTATCTCAGTTAGAGAAAAGTTCCTTTGATGCGAAGACATTTCTTTGGGGTTGAATTCTGTTTGAAGATATTCTTAATTGAAGGGGAAAAATTTATTTAAAGGAATAGGATCTTTAATTTAAGACGAATATTTTTCTAAGTGGACGTTCTACTTAAAATTTCATATAAAATATTCAGGGATAAATGATTAATAATTGTTCTTAGTTTAGTACTATTACATCCTCTTGAATTTCGAAGAACCAGGACTATTTACAGTTAGAGTTGAAACATAGCGCAGTAACATTCACCTTTATTTTTTTCTTTTATTTCAGAAACAGGATCTCAAACAGTGAGTCAGAGTTGCTCTCTCTCTCTACACTTAAAAAGCTTTTGACATTTAGCATTTATAATTAGTGTAATAATTTGAAAATTTAAATGCCGGCCTTAATTGTATATGAATTTAAAAGTTTTTTATAACTTGAGCTTTTATAATCAATTTCGGTAATAATTTGTAATTATTTTTAATTTAAACATTCTTACTTTTAGTTTGAAGACTTTAAACTTAAAAAAATATTTATTGCCAATTTGATTTAAAAGTAGAAATATCTGTGCAAGTTCTCTTTTCTTAATCATGCACTCTGTAGGCGATAACAATGTTGCGATTTCTAAAAATAGAGTCGTCGAAATATAGAGTTAAAATATTTTCAAAGTTGTCAAATCAAGGAAGAAAATTTTAAGCATTTGAAAAAAAGTCAATTCAACTCAGAATTATATTCGATTTTAGGTTTAGATTTATTCAAACATGATACAGTTGAATAAACATTAAAATTCGACGATTTTATAAATACGGATATTTAGTTTTGTTATTTTGATGGTGAATTACACGGACACATATTTCTTTTTGCTTTTTTAAATAATTCCTCTTTGATCCCTGCTTTCAAAAAAGTTTTCCTCTTTTTCATTTTTATACGCTTAAATGCGAACTAAATTAATAAAACCCAGCAATAAAAAAATTCAAATATTTTTGATTGAAATATTAATTATTTTTAATTGGGAATTCTGCTGTTATCTTTTTTGTTCAAAGTTTATCTTTTTTGGTTAGAAAGTCTACTATTTAGTTGAAGATTTAATTATTTCGTTGAAAATGTAACTATTTTGTTGAAAAGTAATTTTGTTGTTAACATCTCAACTGCTTGCTTTTAAGTTGAACTTATTTGTTAAAAATTCATTTTATTGGTGAAAGATTTTACTATTTTGTGGAAAAAATATTGTTTACTTAGGTTACATTTTTCTTTTTACTAAAAATGTACCTTTTTAATTTATGTTAGAAAATTAGTCATTTTAGTTGACCATTGTACTATTTGCCTGAAAATTCAAGTATTTTGTTGAAAATTCAGCTTTTTTTTGTAGAAGATTAATCTGCTGCGTAGAAAATTCGACTACTTGGTTGAAAGTTAAACTACTTCCTCAAAAATGTGTTGAAATACAATTGTTTACCTACTATAAAATTATCTTCTTTGATTGAAAGTTTTGCGATTTTGTTGAAAATTCTTTTTTTTTTGTTTTGTGGAAAATTAATGTTTTTATTTAAAAACTTTAATATTCTATTTTTTATTGAAAGTTAATGACTTGCAGTTGCAAACTCAACTATTTAGTTAAAAACAATCATTTTTGTCTAAAATTTAACTACTTAATAGAAAGTTGAACTACATTGTCAAGAATTAATTTTCTTAAGCCTCAAAACTTTGTTTATAAATTTAACTTTTTTGTAGGCAACTGTGTGGATAAATTCTTGTCTTTTTTTGGTTAAAAATTAATTTTTAACTACATAGTTGACGATTCAATTTTTGCTTCAAAAAGGTATTTTTAAATTGAAAATTCAACTATTTGATTTCATTTATATCTTTCTTCATTGAAAATTTAAACATTTAGTTGAGTATTCACCTATTTCTGTTCAAACTTTTTTAAAACTTAATTTAATTGGTTGAAAATTCGTCTCTTGGTAGAACATTAATCTATTTGATTTAAATTATATCTTTCCTAATTGAAAATTGATGTATTTAGTTGAGTATTAACCTATTTCTTTTTTTATATTGTTTTCTTTTTAATTTAATTTAATTTCTTGAAAATTCTTCTTTTGGTGGAAAATTAATCTTTTATGGTAGAAAAATTGTTGCTCATTGTTGAAATTTAAATTTTTGTTGAAAATTCAACTGTCTCAAACAATTTTCTTGGCAATTAACTTTATGCGTTGAAAATTTATGTATTATGTTGAAAAATCATATTTATTTGGTAGAATAATAAACTTCTGGTTTCAAAATTCAGTTTTTTCAGTTTAAAATTCAACTCCTTGGTAGAAAGTTGAACTAATTGTTTAAAACTTCATTTTTTCGATATAAAATTCTATTTTGTGAAATTTTCAAATCTTATTATTGGTTTTCAACAAAAATAAACAAACATAACTGTCATTTCGTTAAAAATTATAATTTTTTATAAGAATTTTATTTTTTTATTAAAAGTAAATTTTGTTCTAAGAATTTAATTGTTTTCTAATGCAAATGTAACTATTTCATTTTTTGTGGATTTTTAGTTGAAAATTGTACTATTTGCCTAAAATTGATTAAATTTGTTCAAAAATCAAGTTGTTGCTTGAAAATGTATCTTTTTGTGTTAAACATTAAGCTACTTCAGTAAAAAATTGAACAATTTGTTTGACAAATATTATTTTTCTCTTCACAATTCGTCTTTTTCTGTAGCAAATTAATCTTTTTGGTTGCAAAGTTAGTTGCATGACATAACAAATATAAGTTTCAAGCTCGACTTTATGACTGAGATTTCACCTCAGGTATAAAAAATGACCAATTATATTGAAAAATATTTAATTTTTTTTAAATTTAATTTTCTTGCTAAAAATGTAACTGTTTTGTTGAAAATGTATCTTGCTGGATTAAAAATTAAACTCCTTGTTTGAAAATTGAACTATTTTCTTAAAAATTCATCCTGTCATTTGAAGATTGAGCATTTATGTTGAAAATTAGTTTAGTAGAAATATGGCCTATTTGGCTTGAAAATTCAATTTTTTTTGTAGCAATTATTTTTTCTAATTTTAAACTTTTTTTTATATAAGAATTCACCTACTCTATTTTTTATTAGACATTTTTCAGTTAAAAAATTCAATTATTTATTTAAAAATGTATGGAATTTATTTTAAAATAATCTTTTTGGTTGAAAATTCATATTTTTATGTGTTGAAAATTTGACATTTTTAGTTGAAAAATCATCTCTTTTGATAGTAACATCAGCTTTTTTGGTGAAAAATGCAACTGCTTGGTTGAAAATTGATTTTTTCAGGTGGAGAATTCAACTATTTTGTTCAAAATTTGTGTTTTTTGGGGTCAATAAAACTGTTTCTGTTTTCAGTTAAAAAAGTTTCTTTTTTAAAATACCTAGAACCATTTTTTCGAGAATTCATAAATTTTGGTATTGTCTCACAAAACTCCACTCCCCCACCCCCATTGATTGATGTGAGGGGGGAGCGTCTTAAAACTTTTAGAAAAATGCTTTACGTAATTTCTGTACGAAAGCGTTTTCAGTTTTCGAAGAAGGCCTTTTTTTACCAATTTGAAGTGTGAGTGGGTCACGCTAAAAACTACGGTTTCTTGGTTGGAGATGTATCCTTTTATTTGGAAATTCAATCACCAAAGATATTTCCCTCTCGATAACAGTGAACACCACAACTGCGATGTTGAACACGATGCGTTGGAAAACTCAATTGAAAAAGTCTGTGTCAATGAGGTTAGGGATATAATTAAGAACTTGAAAAACGGT
>NC_046664.1:48906013-48912261 GCF_010883055.1 Belonocnema kinseyi
TGATTGCTAGAGAGATTGATCAGCAACCTGGGTCGGAGCAGTGTTGCGGAAAGAACGTGTTATTTACATAAATAGCACGAGAATTCTGGATCAATCTGAAAACTCTCTATCCCATCCACACACTACTGCTTTCCCCTGCCGAGTGAGTCACGCCTACCCCGAAAGGGAAATGGCTTAATGGTGTAATAATAATAATAATAATAATAATAAATTAGAAGAAAATCAAATTTAATATCATATTTAAAGTCCAATAATCAAGTTCATTGACAGGATTCCTGAAAATAAAACCAATACTCCAATGACCAAATTTGTACAACCATCGTAAAATTTTCGTATTGTAATCTTAAAAAAGGTAAAAATTTTCCAAAAAAATAAAAGAAAAAAATTCTTTTTTTTTTGAACGAAAAATAAAAAAGAGGAAAGAAAAGTGGGAAAGCAAACAATCAAATCATCTTCATTCTCTTTTCTTTTTTTTATGACTTTGTTATTTTAATTATTATCAAATCACAACAACAAAACATCTAGCACTCTTACCAAGGCAAGCAAAATAAAAGCAGGTTGTAACAGCAACGAAACCACAATACTCTCTCCCATTTCGTTGCTGTTTCTAAAAGTTCAAAATTTTCTTGCCTGAATAAGGCTACTGTATGAGTACCGAAACGTTGGTGAATATGTCTTACAAATGTTTTTCTGTTGTGATTTGATAATAATAAAAATGAAAAAGACGAAATAAATAAAAAAGTGAAAGAAGGGGACTTAGTTGGTTGCTTTCTCATTTTTTCCCCTCTTTTTTATTTTTTGTCTAAGAAAGAATTTGTTTCTTTTTTTTTAGGAACATTTTTTTCTTTTTTCCAATTACAATTGGAACATTTTATGGTGGTTATCTAAAATTTGGTCGTTGAATTCTTGGTTTTCTTATCAGGAATTCTGCATTAACTTTGCATTATTCGTTTTCTCTCTCTGAAATTTGTGTAAATTTCAACAAGACCTGGTTGCAATTTTTTGACGGGTAATTGTGATATTAATGCAGATTGTTACAAATTGTAATGTGTAGTTGCATTTCGTAATGAATACAAGTTTCCACCTCGATTTTATCATCGAGATCCCACATCAGATACAAACTAACGAATTTATAGCGAAGACCGTTATAAGAAAGCCAATAATAATTAGTAAGAACCGGTGCAACAGGTTAAAATCGTGTTCATGTTAGTTAAGGACCTCTGTCTCTTGTTACCAGTTTATTCTTGCGATTCTCACTTTCTGTAGAAACCCGTATCTCACTTTGAAGACTTATTTGTAGAGGTTTCTCCTCATTGCGACTGATGTCGAGAGGTCGGAGAATAATTTCTCGAATTTTTTCATTTTATCGAAACACAGAGCAAAATACTCCCACTCGAACGTATCGTAACTCAGCCAATTAAAGGCGACCTTTTTAAATGTGTCAAGGCAAGTCAGAGTCGGAGAATAATATGAATTGCCATTAGGGATCATCCATAAACTATGTCACCAATTTTAAACTATATTTTACACCCCTTCCCTTCTCCCACTTAAAAAAAGTAACTTGGCCCAAAATTCTATCAAACCATTGAAAATATCGTAATAATAGCGGAATAAATTATTTTAATTAAATTATTGTGAATAGTACTTTGAATTGCAATATGAAACACTTTATATTCGTAAGGCTTCTAGTAAAAATATATTTTTAATTTTTATCACACAAGATTAATTCTCCAACCAAAGAGACGAATTTTCAAAGAAAAGTATTAAATTTCTACCAAATAGAGGAATTTTTAAGGTATAAAGGATACATTCCCAACCAAAAATGAAATAGTGAAATTTTCAGATAAAAAAAGATCTTTTATAAAAAAAGGAAATTTCAACAGAAAAGATCATTTTTAAACCAGAGCGGAATCTTCAAGAAATATGAATTTTTATTAATTTTGATTACTTTAACTTCCAACCGACTAGTTGAATTCTTAACTGAAAAGATTCATTTTTAACTAAATAGTACAGTTTTCAACTAAAAAGATAAATTTCCTGACAAGAAGATTAATGTTCTAACAAAAAAAACATAATTTTCAACAAAGCAAATTTATTAAAGAAATCTGAGTTTTAAAGCCAAAGGAGGAATTTTTTAAAACGGCTGTATTTTCCATCTGAAAACATGACTGATTTCCAAAAAAATGAATTCATCACAAAAAAGTTAAATTTCCATAAAAAAAATTTAATTTTTAACCAAATATTTAAATTGTAACATTTTCAGCAAAAGAGATAAGTTTTCAACTAAAATAATGAATCTTAAAAAAATGAGTTTTCATCGAAAGGGTTTAGCCCAAAAGATAATCTTTTAACCTGGAAGATTAGTTTTCTAAAAATGAAGTTTAACGAAGCATTATCAAAAATAATGAATTCTCAAGAAAAATTGTAACAGTTAATATTTTAACCAAGGTTTTTGAAAAATTTTAATTGACAACAGTTGAATTGAATTAAACAACACAAAATTTCTACAAAATAGCTGCATTTCATGCAAAATTAGGAACCTTTAACTGACAAAATAATTTTTTATGAAAGTACATCAACTTTTAAACGAGAAGTTAAAATTTCAAATTAAAAGTTTGAATTTTCTACGTAAAAAGCAATATTTTCGAGCCGAAAATAATTTTTTGTTTTAAATTAATTTTTTTAATTCGTAACATGTCCTAAATAATGGTTCCCATAATTTTTGATTCATCTATTGCTTCGAATAAAAAAGCGCATTTAAAGATGAAAATAATTTCTTTCCTTATTGCTGTTTTTAAATAAATTTGTTAGTAGACAACATTTAAATTATCCCATCGAGTTCTTCTATAGAGGAGAAATTTCATTATTTTTCTTGTATGTATTTTTTAACAAAGCATTTTCACTTTTCAAATAAAGCCTTTTTTTGGAACAACCCAATTGCAATAATATTCTAGCCATTTTTTCAGAAGCAGAAGACTTTATTAATTTTCAGTCGCTCTTTTCTACCTGTATTTCAAAAGAAAACATGCTTATAGTCTGACCAAAATCACCTCTACCTACTGAACTATTAGGCAGAATGTCTGTTTCAATTGAAATTCCCTGCAGTTAGCAGAGAGGTAATACAAAATTTACTTTCCGGATTCGTAAACCCTGAAGTTCCTATCAAATTATTTATCTTTTAAATATATTATTCACAGTAATATAATCAGAGGTAGGCTAAATGAATTAAAAAAAAGCATTCTATTTACTTTGACCATGCTCATCAGAGGCCGTAATTGAATTTCGTAACAGATTTTAAGCTCTCAAAAAGACTCCCCCCCTGTAACAGACCGTACAAAATATTGCTACCCCCCCCCCCCATTTCTCTACGTAATTTTTCTTTTTTAGAAATAATAATATATGGGACTTTGAATTAATTATAAATATACATACACAAAAAAATAAAAACATTATATATATACTAAAAATTCGTCATAAGGACAAGCGCAGGATTTTGCCAGGAGCGGGTGCTAATCTGAAAAATTGCACCCGCTCCCAGCGCAATCGCGGTAAAATTTCAGCCACAACCACGTCTCACGACCGTGAGATGATAAGGACGATTAGTTTAACAGAATATTCCGGGTACAATCGTTGCAGCATATATAATATAACATATATATAACATATATAATAACATATATGTTATTATAATATAACATATATATATATATATATTCCTTAAATATATAATAAATATTTTCGAAACATCTGCATAGCTAGATAGATTGCATTTTGCTGTTTTGTTAGTTTTTACTGTTATAATTGGCATGGTAGCCGAAAACTTCATTTTCAAAATTCTCTCATTTTTCCTTAACCAATTTTTTTTTCTCTTGCCATTAAGATTCAAATACAAACCTGCATTTTCATCTTGTAATTATAATACTCAACCTAAGTTCTTTTATGAACAACAGAAGAAAATATTTCGCATACAAATTTAAAATTTTCAAGTTTATTTTATAATTTTAAACATACATAAAAACTTTTATACCATAAAAGATAATTTTTTAACAATATACTTAAAGTTTTAAAAAAGTATAATAATTCATATTTTAACCAAACAAAGATGAATGTTCTGTGCGATTTCACCTAAAAAATATGAAATTTAAAATCAAGAAGATTATTTTTCTACCCAAAAAAGAAAATTTTCAGCCAAAGAGATCATAAACCTTTATTTTAGAAAGTGAATTTGCAAAAAAGGAGTTTAGCTTTTACCGACGTAGTTAAATTTTTAATTTAAAAAAATCCACTTTTTTAACAAATTGGCTAATCACTTAACCAAATAGATAAGTTTCAACTAGAAATATGAATCTTTCACAAAAAAATGATTTCTTAACAAAGTTATTTAACCAAAATTGCCGAACAAAAAGGTTCACTCCACACTCTAAGAACATTAATTTTCAACCAAACACGTGCATCTTTATACAAGAAAGATGAAATCTCTGCAAATCAGATGAATTTCTAAATCATGAAGACGAATTTTCAAAAAAGTGGTTGAATTTTCATTCACAAACAGTTCAGTTATCTTTGTAAGACAAAAGTGTGTATTTTGAACACGAAGTAAATTTTCTAAGAAAATACTTAAATTCTCAGCCAAAAAATCGAATTTTTAACAAAATAGTTGAATTTTCTACATAAAAGATGAATTTTTAACAAAATTGTGGAATTTTCAACCATACAGAAAAGATGAAATTATTACTAAAGATATGGGTTTTTTTTAATAAGAAAGGAAATTTTTCAAAAAAATGATTGATTTTTCACCAAAGAAGATTCCAGTTATCTTAAACAAAATTAATTTAAACCTGAAGTAAATTTTCTACGAAAGTGCATGGATTTTCTACACACAAAGACGAATTTTCAAGAACACAGTTGAATTTTCTTTACCAAAAAAGGACGACTTTTTAACCCTTTAACAGCCAAGCCTTGATCCCGTTAAATAAAAATTCTAAAAGATTTGAGGAAAAATGTATGATCCTTTTCTGATTGATTTTCGCACACAACAATTATTTGTATGTTTATTATTTTCTTCCTTTTTAATGAGTGCCCGATTACTCAGAGTCTAAGCTTTTTACCTGATAATGAGGAAAATCTAAAATAGTGCATGTAGCTCAGCTGCAACTTTGACCGTTAAAGGTTCAACTAAATGTTTCGATTTTGAACCAATTAGTTGCATTTTTATACAAGAAAGATACAATTTTTACGAAAATATACGAACTTTTAAATCAAAAGGACCAATTTTCATAAAAATGATCAATTTTTCATCTGAAAAAGATTTTAGTTGTCTTTTCCATCGGAAAAGACGAGGTTCCAATCAAATCTAACAAATTGTAAGAAAATCTCTCGACTCATATCCGCACTTGAACTGTTGCGTAATTTAAGTACGCTTCTTTATGTTAATACACTGTTGAATTGTTTACCTTTTATACGTTTTCTTAAATATAAAAGCCATTTGCTTGACATAAAAAAAAATGTTTTTATGAAATTCACATAATACTAATATTGTATTAAGGGAACGGGCTTATTATTTTTCGGATTATTTGAAAGAAGATTCAAGGACTTTTTATTGCAATTGTCGCATAAACTGGTGCATTATCCACATACGAAAAAAACCTTACTGATTTCATCAACAGGAACGTCACTTTTGAAAACGATGCACTAAGAGATTATAATCTTAACGCCAGTAAAGAACACTGAATTAAAGCAATTTTGAATGCGAAAGTCCAAAAGTTACCAAAATTGCGATTGCAGTTACATAAAAAACTTATATTAATATATTAGGTAAATTAATTAATTACTAACTTATTATTAAAAATTAAAGTTTATTATTTCAAAATGAATTGAAATTATTAATATATTAAGCTTCCAATGCAGAAAAAACTTATTCTTTAGCTCAACAAAACTTCAGCTGACGAAACAAAAAATTTTATTGGCTTAACAAAATATAAAATTGGGTTAGCAAATGTTTTGTTATGGACAACAAAATTTGGTAGAACCATGAAAAAAATGCATTGCACAGATACCAATGAAACATTTATCTCACTGCATTAAATCTATTTCCTCTGTTTAGGTTTTTGTACATTTTTGAATTATCCGCGCTTTTCGGATCCGACTTCCTCAATAATACCATGCGAAGGCTAGGGATCATCCATAAACTACGTTGCCAATTTTCGTCCATTTTTTACCCCTCCTTCATCTCGTTGACAGCCGTAGAT
>NC_046664.1:48912271-48922310 GCF_010883055.1 Belonocnema kinseyi
CCCCCCGCACACCGAGAGTCGATTTGCCAATTTGCCTATATTCTTTACGTGATATCGTGGTAAATTATAAACTTCGGCAATAAATGAACATTTAAAATAAAAGTGATTTTTAGAATAAGTGTTGAAATATGCCTAATCAAATTTTATGCGGCAGTTCATCCTAGTATTATTAAATTTTTAAACTTAGAAGGATACATTTTTAACCGAAAATGGAATAACTAAACTTTTATTAAAAATAAAAATAATTTTAAATGATAAAAAACGAATTTTCTATCAAATCGTTTATTTATTTATTTTTTTACTAAATTATTCAATTTTCAATACAAAATGACGAATTTTCTATACAATATCGTTAAATTATCAAACGAAAAATATGAAATTTTTATTTAAAAAAAGTTAATTCGTACACCAAAAAAAGAAGAAATTCTAACAAAACACGAGAACTCTAAACCCAAAAGTTGAATTTTCAACTAAACTAGATCAATTTTCAAACAAAATTTTTTTTCACAAAATAGTTCAATTTGAAAAAAAGTTGAAAAGATTGATTGAAAATATGAATCGTCAACTAAAAAATACATACGTGCGAAAGTAGTTTAACTTTAAAACTTAGTTGTTAAATTTTTAATCAAAAAGATTGATTTGTTACCAGAAGAGACGGATTTTTAATAGAATTAAAAAATGCCCAGCCAAAAATTAAAAAACATTTATTTATTTAGTTTACAAGAAAGTAGTTCAACTTTAAAATCAAGTTGTTTGATTTTTAACCGAAAAAAATAGAAAATGTTAACAAAATTCAAGAATTTTCAACTAAAAAAGATGAATTTTTATGTAAAAAGTTTAATTTTCTAAAAAAATAAGAAACGCATTTTTTAAAACAAAGGTCAAGAATTCTGTGACCCAATATTTAAAGTTTCTACTAAAAAAAAAATCAATTTTTAAATTAAAAGAATAATTTGTTATATAAAAAAGACGAATTTTCAATAAAATTCAGAAATTCTCACCCAAAAACTTAAATTTGTAGGAAAAATATAATTTTTTTGTTTATAAAAGAGTAGTTCAACTTAAAAACCTACTTTTTAAATTTTTAACCGAGAAAGGAATTTTTAACAATATTAAAAAGTTCTCTACCAAAAAGTTGAGTTTGCAACTAAAAAAGGTGAATCTTAAAACAAAAAGATTATTTTTGTACCAAAAACATTATTCATTATCTGGAAACGTACGAAAAACGTTACCATATGTACTTTTAGGAAAATAAAATTTTCTAAATTCTAAAAGGTTAATATATGTATAACGTTACTTTTATTGGGACACCCCCCCCCCCAACCCGTTACCAACCGTAGGTTTTGTGAGACCCAACCCCTACAGTGGCAACGTAGTTTATGGACGATTATTTATAGGGATTTACACTTTTACTCCTGAACGAGACATTATTGCCAGCGCGGCACTATTGAGAAAGGGTTGCCGAAATTCGTGCGCACTCGAGAGCGTCACAGTGGTTGGGGAACCCCATTTCGAGAAAACTAATTTCCCTATAAGCCGGATCGCGGCACCATTGAGAAGGTGAACTGTACTTTTAAGATATGTTTTACGAAAAATCAGTTTTACATAAGGATGGCAGAAGAAGAATATGTCGACAATTTCATTCTTACACCATTTACTCCAAAAATAAATCCGAAACATTAAAAACATAAACAAAATGCCTTATCAATCGCCCAGTTTTGCCCGGTTTTGACCCAATTGACTTTTCCAAACGTGCTTAACTGGATAAAGTTTCGAATAGGTGAACGTGACGATTTCCTTCACACTGCGTATACTTATGTATTTTGACGCGCTGATTACGAAAATGACAGTGAAAATTGGCGACTAGGCGATTTTCATGGTGACATCGCGGAAAACCCATAAAAATGTGGTTTTTTGCGTTTATCACAGCCAATATGCAAAATTTCGGAAAATGCTTTTGATAAAAGTTGCAGATCTTACAGAAATACACATTTTTTGTAGCATACATTTTTTTGTACAAGTGATAGTTTTCGAGAAAATTAGTGATATCTCGATTTTTATGAAAAAAACCATAAAAATCATGCTCTTTTTGTTTTCGAGTGTTAACCGTCCCCCAGTGTCAGCAACCCGTCTTATACGTGTAATTGAACTCGTTTCCTAAGTTTTTTCTGGTTCCAGTCACAGGGGTGCCTTCCCGCCCCTACAACGCATGGGAAAAGGGGCAGGGGTGTAACCTCACATTATTTCTGTGACCAGTCACAAAGGTGCCTTCCCGCCCCCACGGCGCGTGGGAAAAGGGGCAGGGGTGTGACCTTTCATTATTTCTGTGACCAGTCACAGGGGTGCCTTCCCGCCTTCCATGACACGTTGGAAATTGGGTCGTGTCTGGACTAAGTTATTTTTGTAACAGGCCATATATATGATATATTTTTTTCTACGAGTAATAGTATCCGAGAAAATCACAGATATATCTGATGAAATGTAACAAATTTACAAAGTTCAATGCAATTAGCGACAGGTCTTTCTCCACCATCCGCGCTCATCGTACTTAAGGGCGTGTGTTTCTTGCGTGCAATATTATTTTCGAGATTTTCCTCTCTTGAGACCTCGTTAAGATGGATGAAACATATAATATTTTTAGTTTATCTAAGATTCTCCAAGAAAGGGAAACAACTTTTCAGTGGTTGCGACAAATCGAATTAATTCCGTCTGAACAGTTTTGCTCAAAACATAAGAAGAAGATGACTCTTGTGGAGTCTGAACATGTTTGCGGATCCTTCCTTTGTTATAAAATACACAAACATCGTCACAGTATTACCGTTGCAGAAAACACGTAGTTTGAGAGGTGCCGCATTTCTGCAGCGGCATGTATGCTCATTACGTATTGTTTTGCATTAAATTTTTATTTTGAACAAACGATTCGGGAAAGCAGAATTATAAACAATCAATCGATTTCTCGAGAAACAGTTTCAGACCGCTTCTCATTTTGTAGAGAGGTCTGCATGCTTGCTCTTGACAGCAACTTCGAAGAGGATGGTCGCATCGGCGGTGTCGGTGAAGTTGTTGAAATCGATGAGTGCAAAATCGGCCGTCGAAAATACGAGCGAGGACGTGTAGTAGAAGGATCATGGATTCTCGGAATGATCCACAGAGGACATTCCTACAACTATAGGTTGGAAATCTGTCCCGATAATAAGAGAGATCAGGCTACTTTAATTGCATTAATAAAAAGCATGTAGCGGAAGGGACAGACCGATTGTTGGAAGGGATGCATTAATCTCGAAAATCATGGATTTGTCCTCAAAACTGTGAATCATTCCGAACAATTTGTGGATCCCGATTCCGGAGCGCACACACAAAACATCGAGTCATCTTGGCGGTGGATGCGACGATTTCTCTCACTAGGAGGAGTGCGTAAGAGCAACATTTGCAGAGCATCTCTGCGAATTTTTGTGGCGGCGACGCGTAAAGAAAATAGTTGCTGATCTGTTTAAAGAATTAATTACTAACATAAAAGCATAATACCCTGGCCACTAAATATACTCAGCAGACTATTATAAAAAAACTTATAAGGAGTATACAATCAAGACAACAAATAGAATATACTCAGAATTTCTAATTAAAATAAATTAAAATATATTTAAAAATCGTAAAAGTAAAAAAAAACAATTAAAAAATAAAAAAAAATGCTTTTCAAAATACTTTAACCTTCCCGTGGTGAAAAGCGTGAATATGTACTCAACCGAAACCAATGGAGAATGCTCATTGGTTTTTTTAAAAATAAAAATCGAGATATCACTAATTTTCTTGGAAACTATCAATCGTAGCAAAAATGTGTTACACAAAAAATGTCTATGTTTGTGCGATCTACAACTTTTATTAGAAACATTTTGCGAGATTTTGCACATTGGCTGAGATAAACGCAAAAAACCATATTTTTAATGGTTTTTTTCGCAATTTCGCCATGAAAATCGCCGAGTTGCCAATTTTCACTATCATTTTCGTAATCAGCACGTCAAAATACATAAGTATACGCAGTGTAATGGAAATCGTCAGGTTTACCTATTCGGAACTGCACCCTTATTTTAACTTATTGTTTTCGTTCAATGTAAAATAAAAGCAGCAGTTTTTTGTGACAAAAGTTTAGCATCAATGATTACTCAATGTACATGGAAACAAGTTTGTTATCAATTAAAATAAAGAAAGTATCCGCGACAGTTGAGCAAAGTTGCTTCAGTAGAAAAAAAATCATTTTTTTTCTCACTTCTTTTTTTTATCAAGGTTTGACGTAATCTTTTGGTATCGATTTTTCTTCTCTATAAAATAGCATACATTTTTTCAATTTTTTTCAAATCTTGAACGATGCCAAGTATCGCTAATAATTTCAAATTTATGTAAAGTTGCACCCTGCGATTCACGCAGAATATATTTGTGACCGTCTTGTATATATGATAAACTGCATGAAAGATTCGAAAATTGAAATACACTATGCGACAGTCTCATAAAAAGTCGGTGAATTTATCTCCGATCTCTTAGGGATTTTCAATAATGCATTCTGGATACTTTATGCGGAAAATTTTCAAGGGTGAATTTTCGACCATAATATTTTTCTAAGAATTACAAGAAAGAGGATTTAAAAGATTTTGTCAAAATTAAGTCGAAAATCCTTTGTGGGAATCCCATCACAGGAAAAAAAGTTATATATAGTTTATAGATAGTGGACAAGACAATGGATTTTTTCGTTTTATAAATTAATTTTTCTGTATAAAACACGTGAAGAATGAAATTTCCACCTCGAATTTTGAAGTACAAAAAGTTGTTTAATGCATTTTTTTTAATCTTGCAAAAGCGAGGAAATTTCTATAAGAGATGCTTTAAGTGACTCTGAATAATAATTAATTCTAATTTTTTAAATTATAATTTGAAATTATTTTATTCGTTTATGAACAATCGCATTTTAAAAATGTTACTAGATTAAGATACAGTCTTTGAATATTAATAGTCTGAGTAAATGAAAAATTGACCTGGCAAAAATCATTTTGATAATGAAAATAAATGCAATTAGAAAATGAAATTTTTGGGTTATTTTATCATTATTTTTTTTTAATTCATGTATTTTGTTAAAATCTCGTATTTTCGGTTGAAATATCACCTCCTCTATTTCTAATTGGAAATTCATCGCTTTGGTTGAAAATTAGACTATTCTGTTAAAAACAAATTAGTTTAAAAAATAATGATTATCGTTAAAAATTTAATTTACCGTTTTTGGGTTAAATATTTATATTTTTTAACTGAAAATTCATGTACAGTGTGGAAAATTTTTCATGTTCAGTAGAAAATTAATCTTCTTGGTTGAAAAGTCGTTTTTTTATTTAAAAATTCATCAATTATAACATTTTTTCAACTATTTGTCTCTGTAGGTTGAAATTTTAACTATTCAGTTAAAAATTATTTTTTGTTCTTATTGCGATATAAGCTATTAGATTTTTTTGTTGAAAAATGCATATTTTTATTGAAAAATAAACTGTTCGTGTTGAAAATTTAACTGCTTTCTCAAAAAATCGGTTTTTTGGCTTGAAAGTTAAACTATTTGGTTGAAAACGCTACTAGTTTGTTTAAAAGTCGTCTCTACTGATTTCAACCTTCACTATTTGGTAGTAAAAACAAGTGCTTGATTAAAAAGTAATTATCTTTTGTTAATAATTTAAGTGCTTTTTGGAAAATGTAACGTTTTTCGCTGAAGTTTAATTTTTTTTAATCGACTATTTGGTTGAAAAATCATCTTTGTATGTAGAAAATTTGAGTATTTGATTAAAAAATCACCTATTTTGTTGAATATATAATTGTTTTTTTTTTTAAATTAAAGTATTTTGTTAAATATCGATTTTTTTTTAAATCCAACTGATTTTTTCCAAATTTGTCTATTTGGACAGAAAATTTGTTTTGAATTAAAAAATAATTTTAAAAAACTAAACGTCTATCTCTAAAACATTCAATTATTTAGTTGAAAAAGCAAGTGCTTTTGTTTGAAAATTAAAACACTTGGTTAAAAATTCAACTATCTTTTTTCAAATTAAATTTTGTTGTTCAAAGTTTTAACGTTTTGTTCAAAATTCTGTTTACAATTAAAGGTTTGTTCACGAAAAATTTCAGTGTTTGATTTTCATATGAAAATATATCTATCTCTTTTATTTAAAAACTTTACTATTCATTCCAAAATTCGTGTCTTTTGTTGAAAATTTAGCTTTTTGATTTTAAAATTCGTTTCTTTCGCAAAATATTCAATCTTTTGTTGTTAAATATCAGCTATTTATTTTTTTTGATAATGAATTTTTATGGTGAGGTCTCAGTTAACCCAAATTTCATTTCTCCCAAAATTTATTTTCCCCAAAAATTCAAACATAGAAGTACGAGTTCGTGAGTCGGAAGTGCGCAAGTATAAAGTCAGATAAGTCATTAATGTTGAAACTAAGTAAATAAATATTTAAAAGATGTCGCCGAAAATATGTGTCTTGAGTTAAATGAACTCCGATTTTAATAAAAACGTAAAGTTTAAAACGTTCAAGTTTCTGTAGTGTGTTCTCTCGAGGGGAATATATTTTGTAAATAGATCTTTTTTAAATAACACAAGGGTAAGCAAGTTGAGGCTATGTTAGAGCATTCTTGACGGAATTATATATTTTACATCAGAAGCATTTGGGTCTTACAGAAAACTTCCTAATATACACAATTTAAGGTAATGTTAGAGAATTCAAGCCAGAATTATCTATTTCTCGACAGAAACAGTTCGAAATTTTAGGCAACTCAGAATTTCCTTTAATTTAATATTATTTTAAAAAATGTTCGAAAGAATTGGATATTTTTTATCAGATACAGTTGAGTCATTTGGAAAAATTATTGCTTAAAGCCTACAATTGTTTGAATTTATGAGTTTTTTATAAGACCTTACTTTTGATGTTTTAAAGTATCTAATTTTGGCGAGAATCCGCTAACAAAATCTACAATATTTTAAACTGTTATATTTTAGGAAAGAACTAACTGTTTCTGACGAAAAATATCCAATTCCGGTAGGAATTTCATAACATAACTTAAACTTTTTTAAATTCATGAATTTCGTAAGGATCTACACTTTTAATGTCGTAAAAATGCTCCCATTTTTAAATTGCACCGTTGAGAATTAAAAAATAATTTAGTAAAAAAAATTTTCATCTTTAAACATTAAAAACTTGTAAATATATGAGCATTCCAAATTTAACAGTTTTAAAATAAAATGATGAAAGGAACAATATAATTTTATTAGGAATAAAAATGTTTAAAACCTAGATTAATGTAGAAGTAAGGAGATATAAGAATTAATGTAAATAGTTATAAATATGGTAAATATTGTAAATAGTAAGGATAAGATAATTTAAAGTTTGCAGATGGTCATGTAAGGAACGAAGGTCATGTAAACCCTTAGGGGACACATTATAAATAAAGAAGAAGAAAGAAACATCTTTTTAAGTTAAAATAAATGAGTAAAATTTAAATTTAAAAATTTTATTCTGAAATGGCTTTATTCCATTTCTAAAAGATTCCATTTTGAAAATATTACAAGCGCAGTAAATCCCGGGTTTATTTTTCATCTGAAGTTGGATAAAAACGTTGCAAACTATTAATCAACAAAACCTGATAAAAATTATCCGACATCGGACAATTGTATTTTTCAATTGTTTCCATTGTTTTTATCTAACTTTGAATAGAAAGTATCTCTAGAATTTACTGTGACATTTGGAAACTTAGGTTTTGAGGTCACCCTGATAAAATCCATAGGTCATCTATTAGAAAAAAAACTAGCATTGAACCAAGAATACTCATGATAGATTATAGAATTATAAACTATTTTCTTCTTTCAATCTTCACTGTTATTTATTTTAAACCATTATGTCCTTATACAAATTTATTAAAGATTATTAATTAATACCCCTCTTCGTTAAATTTATAAGCACACAGTCATCAGAATTTCATTAACTATAAGTTCATCATCGCTTTTAATAAATTACAATCTTGCAATTATAATGCAATTTCCTGACATTGCATGATTTCGAAGTGGGACATAAGCTGCTGATCAGTGGCTGACATTAGCGTTTCATTTTTTCTTCCTCTAAAAAGGTGAAAAAGTCAAAAGACAAAACGACCTGACACTGCTGGTAGCCAATCGTATATTTCTTGCTTCTTCTCACAGTCTTTTCTAAATCCTTCACATCTACATCATCTCGGGTTGTGAAATTCTGCAATTATGCTAGTAGCCAATCCATGAGTATATTTACAGAAATATATTATTGCAAATGATCGGAACTCATGTTAACTAATGGAAATCTGCAGCTAATTGAAGTTTATCAGAAGTGACAGGTTCTGATCCAATAATCCATTCTGAGATAGGATCCGCTATCAGGCTTTAATGGCAAATTTTCCTTCAGTTTGTTTGATAAGAAAGCAATAAATACTAGGAAGTCTGATAAGTACCTGAAAATTCTAAGAGATGGCATTAGTATTCACTAATGTGAACCATTTTCGTCGAGCTTGATCCTTCAAATGACGCCTGTCAAAACTTCAGCCATTTATGTTTACGCATTTACAAGTTACAGCACTGAGAAGCGACTAACCTCCGAGTTTTTTTTAATATGGAAAAATCTGAGTTTCGAGTTTTGATCAAATACTACTATCTTCGCAAGAAAATGATATCCGAGCCCAAGGCCAAGCTGGATAAGTATTACCCGGACTCTGCACCGTCGATTGGAACGATTCATAAGTGGTTTACCGAGTTTCGTTGTAGCCGTACGAGCACAGTTGATGCTGAACGATCTGTCCCAAAAGAGGTCACTACACCAGAAAATGTCGAAAAAATCCATGATATGATGTTGAATGATCACAAAGTGAAATTGAGAGAGGTAGCTAATGCTGTAGGCATATCATTGGAACGTGTGGGCAATATCGTGCATTCAATTTTGGGCATGAAGAAGCTCTGCGCGCGATGGGTGCCACGTTTGATCACAGGGGACCAAAAACGAATTCGTATGACAACTTCCCAGCAGAATTTGGCATTATTTTCGCGTAAGCCGACCGAGTTTTTGCGCCGATTCATAACCATGGATGAAACCTGGATCCACTACTACACTCCTGAGTCAACGCAACAGGCAAAACAGTGGGTTCCACCGGGCCAAAGTGCTCCGAAGCGTCCAAAACGCAACATGGGTCGGAAAGGTTATGGCCTCCGTATTTTGGGATGCACATGGTATAATATTCGTGGACTATCTTGAAAAAGGTAAAACCATAAACGGAGCATACTATTCATCATTATTGGACCGATTGAAAATCGAAATCGCCGAAAAACGACCACATTCGAAGAAGAAAAAACCGCCCTATCATCACGACAATGCGCCTGTTCATTCATGCTTAGTTGCACAAGCAAAATTGCATGAAATCTGCTTCGAATTGGTTCCTCAGCCACCATATTCACCAGACCTGGCCCCCAGCGACTATTACTTGTTCCCTAACCTGAAGAGATGGCTCACCGGTAAGCGTTTTTACTCAAATGAGGAGCTCATAGCTGAAACTGAGGCGTATTTTGGAGACCTTCCGATCGAGTACTTTTCGGACGGTATCAAAAAGTTAGAAAATCGTTGGACTTCCTGTATCGACCTAAAAGGAGAGTATGTTGAAAAAAATAAAAGTATATATTAATTTAAAGTTTCCGTTTTTGATAAAAATTCTTATCAAGTATTAATTGAAGCTTGTAATTATTAATAAAAAGATATTGCTATTTTAATTTTTCTTATGATACGATATATTTGTCGACTTTTTTTAATATGCTCACTCCTTTATATAATATACTGCATCATTTTACTGCAAAGACGAAAATATTTTTTTTTTAAGCAATCTCCTGCTAAAAAAAAACAAGAATCCAACGACCAAATTTGGACCACAATTTAATTATTAGACGTTAAAAAGGATTTTTAATTTTGAATTTAATCTGACTGAAATTTCTTAAATTTTTTTC
>NC_046664.1:48922410-48928985 GCF_010883055.1 Belonocnema kinseyi
TGTCATAAGGACAACCGCAGGATTTCGCCGGGAGCAGGTGCTAATCTGGAAAAGTGTACCCGCTCCCAGCGAAATAGCGGAAAAGTTTCAGCCACAACCACGTCTCACGACCGTGAGATAGGTGGTTACAGTCTGTAAAGGAATCAATACGAGGATCCAGCAAAAGCCTCGTGCATCCTAAGAACATGGAGCGACCCAAGGACTACCGCCTTCTGCATTTTTCCGCAAGTGTTTTAGCATATTGTAGACATATTAGGCCATTAGCAAGTGAAAGCTTGGCACCTCCAAAAGCGTCGATGATAAGGACGATTAGTTTAACAGAATATTCCGGGTACAATCATTGCAACTCCCTTATAAGGCCTCGATACCTCTCTTTCTTTTCATTCTCCTTGGTTATGATGTTTTTTTCAGCTGCTGCCGAAAATTGGATAACGAACATGGTTCGTTTCTCGAAGTCAAGAAAAACCATGTCAGGCCTCAATTGAGCAACAGAAACAATTGTCGAGAATATAAAGTTCCAGTATATGCGGCACTTCCCATTCTCGACAATTGACTCAATTTCCCTAGAAGCATTTAGAGGAGCGATATTAAGGTTAATGCCGTAAGAGTGGCCGAGATGGTAATAAAGCACTCTTAGTGCCGCATTGTGCCTTTGAATGTAGGTCGTTCCCGCGTGAGTTGGACAACTAGATAGTATGTGAGTTAAATGCTCGGGGTGTGCATGGCACGCCCTGCAGCTATCATCGGGAATGTCTTGGCTCAAAATGTGGCGACGGTATATTAAGGTGGAAATGACACAGTCTTGGCATGCAAAAATGAAACCCTCTGTACCAGATTTCAATCCGGGCGATTTAAGAAAAGCAAACGTTAGCTCACAAGACATTGACCGATCCTTCACATTTCTGTGGAAGATACCGTGCATCCTCTTATCGAGGAGCTGTTCACGAAAGTTTTTCTCTTGTGCTTTCTTAATCCGGGCTTTCAGGAGTGAGTTCTCGAGATAGATTAGATTTGATGCATTTTGCTCACCCCTAATACTGAAGTCAAGTCCGAGTGTTTCAGCAGCCTCCTCCGCTGCTTCGTACAGAAACGCTCCTTTTCCCACTTCTTCGTGATTCCTGATCATTTTAAGAAGAGGGTCTCTTCCATTTGCAACTCTATGTGCTGCACCCACAATAATCCTGTTGTGATGATATTCAAGACTCAATATTCCGCGACCCCCTTGTCGACGTGAGATGTACAGTCGCGGAACGGAAGACTTAAGATGCATGCTTTTATTCATGTGTATAACCTTTCTTGTCCCGATATCAAGGGATCTGAGCTCGTTCTTCGTCCATGGAACTACTCCAAATGAATAGAGTACTACCGGGACGTCAAGCATGTTCGTTGCAGATACTTTGTTTCTCGACGACAGTTCGGAAGACCAAATCTGCCGGATAAGACGTTTGTATCTTCTTCGGAGAGTATCCTTTATAGATGTCACATCCTGAATGCGGCTCTGTGGTACGCCCAGGTATGTATAAGTCTCTCCACCGCAAAGGTGTCGTATAGCGCTTCTATCAACGAGCTCAGGATCTTCAGGGATGCCATTAAGTTTTCCTCGCTTCAAATAAACCTTGGAGCATTTGTCTAACCCAAATTCTATTCCAATTTTCTTAGTATATCGTTCGAAAATCCCTAGAGCTAGATGTAGTTGCTCTTTGTTTGTAGCATAGATCTTAAGATCGTCCATGTAAAATACATAAGTGTCCTTGTACTTTCGATCTTAAGATTTGCCGGAAAAGTACCCGTCGGAATGTCGAAGTGCTAGAGATAGTGGCAATAATGTAAGGCAAAAGAGCAGTGGGCTCATGGTGTCGCCCTGAAAGACACCTCTTTGAAAGGTGACCTTGTTAGTTGTCACACGATTTTTTCCAGATGAGATAGTATGTAAGATATATATGAACTTTTTGGGTTATTTTCTACCGAAAGGACGAATTTTCCACCGAAAATAGAATAGTGAAATTTTTAGTTAGAACGATGATTTTTCCACCATATAAGGACGAATTTTCTACTAAAGAGATCAGTTTGAGACTAATATGCTAAACCTATAAAAGTTAGATTTGAACAAAATTGTTTAACACTACAAATTTGTTGAATTTTCCAAGAAAAAAGACGATTTCTCTACAAAAAATCCAATATTCGATATTTCAATAAAAGAAAGACTAATTTTTTTTAGAAAGAGTTACATCTTTAACCTGAAAAAAATAAACTTTATACAAAATAATTGGATTTTCAAACTGAAAATGTGAATGTACGACAAAAAAAAGTTAATTTTCAACCGAGCAGTTAAATTTTGTTCTTAAATTATTTAACCCTCAACCCAAAAAGACGAATTTTTCACAAACATTAAATTTTCAGCAAAAAGCTTACTTTTTGACGAGAAACTTGAATTTTCTGACCGAAAAGTTTAACTTTAAACCAAAAAAAAGTTTTCTAACAAAAAATTGAATTTTCAACAAAAATTTCATTTCAAACCAAATGGTTCATTTTTGAACCAAAACAGATTAATTTTTTGCAAAACAGTTTAATTTTATCAAAAATATTAATTGTAAACCAAATAGTTGAATTTTTTACCAAAATAGTAGAATTTTTAATCAAATAGTTGAATTATCAAAGTAAATAGTTTATTTTTCGACAACAACAGATGAATTTCCCAACAAATAATAATATTTGTTAATCACAAACATAATTGTAGACTTTTAAACCTGAAAAAATCAATTTCAAAGAAGCTTATTTTTATCTAAGAAAGACGAATTTTTAATCAAAAAGACGCATTTTAAGAAAAGAATAGTTTATTTTTGAAACAAAAAGATGAATTTTCAAACAGAAATAGATTAATAAAATTTGCAGGTAAAAGATCAAATTTCAACTACAGAGATGAATTGTCAACTAAAATCATATGTCTTCAATAACAAAAAAGGTATTTTTTTATCAGACTAGTCCAGCACTCAACAAAATAGTTGAATTGTCGAACCAAATAGTTAAATTTTGAAGACAAAAAGAAGATTTTTTAACAGAAATATTGAGTTTTGAAACAAAGGGTGACCTTTTATCTAATTTTTTTATTTTAAACAAAATTATAATAATTTTTAACGAAAAATTTAACTGTAGGATTTTAAACCCCAAAAGAAATCAATTATTAATAATAAAGTTAATTTTCAACAAAGAAAGATGACTTTTCTACGAAAAAACAATAATTTACATTATAAAAGTTTATTTTAAAACAAATAGTTGAAATTTTTTATCAAAATAGTTGATTTTTCAGTCAGATAGTTTAATTATTAAACAAATAGATTAATTGTCAATAATGAAATTTGAACAATATTATTTAATTTTGAAACAAATAATAACTTTTTATCAACAATATAATTGCAGCCTTTTTAATCTAAAAACATCAATGTTCAACAAATTGTCGACTAAAAAAGATGACTTTTAAAAAAAATAATAAAAATTTTGAGCAAATAATGGAATTTTCAACTAAATTATTGAATTTTTAAACAAAAAATTACACTTTTTTCAAAACTATTTGCGTTTTCAACCCAACAGTTGAATTCTCAAGCTTAAAATGCATACACACTTGTAACAAAACCGTTTATTTTTATCCTTGAAAAATGAGTTTCCAAAAAAATGACATTTCTACGAAAAAATATGAAATTGGAAAAGTTTATTTTTTAATGGAAAGCAGTTGCATTTTGAATCCATTAGTTAAATCTTTAAGCCAATAAGATGAATTTTTAACAAAATCGTTAATTTTTCATAAATATAATTATATCTTGAACCAAATAGTAGAATTTGCAACCAAAAAAAGATGAATTCTTCCCCAAAAATATAATAGTAGGATTCTCAACCAAAAGTAATGAACATGTAATAAATAATAGTTGGATTTTTATAGTAGCTTTACTAAATTTAGTTCGCTTTTATAAGCCAAAAAAAGAAAGTTGTCCCTAATTTGGTTTAAAGCTAAAAATAATAAAACTGTATTTTAAATTGTCCAACTTGCAAGATCGACTGACTTCCACGGCCAAGAAGGCGTTCCGTTATGTTATCGTACTTGAAGTTTATTTTTTTCTGGAGAATTTCGCGGCAACATTGGCATCGTTCCGTCTAGATCTCGCATAACATCTATTACCAGGCGGAGCCAGTTACACCGCGTAGTTGGATAACCGTGCGGGCAAAAGGAAAAGTGGCTAACCTACTAACCGCGCGTGTAGAATGTAGATGGATACGGGCTGCCGCGGACGCAAAGCGATCGTCTACAACCGATACGCACACAAATCTTCACAACCGGTTGATCCGGGTACTCACTGTCCACTTTACGATCCTTTTCTGCAAACAAATGCAACTTCGCAAATCACTTTCCCGCATTTCGAATGCACCATACAACGCACTTCACCACCACACGAAGAAAAAAGATTTTAGGGTATTTTAAAAGATTCCAAGAAATTTGTAATTGAGTTCAGTAATTTGATGGGATTTTAAAAGATTTGAAATATTTTAGGGCACTTGCAAGAAAATGCATATCATTTTCCCGCATCTCGAATGCACCATACAACGCACTTCACCACCACACGAAGAAAAAAGATTTTATGGTATTTTAAAAGATTCCAAGAAATTTGTAATTGAATTCAGTAATTTGATCGAGTTTGAAAGGATATAATAGTATATTATCATTCTCGGTGTATAATATACTATTATATTTTTTTATAACAAATGGATGATTTCAGACATTCCTCGAAATACATTCCTGATTTGAGCCCGTATTTGATTTCGAATAAAGGAAGCATGATTTACTTTAATTTCAAGGATAATTTATGGTAACTTACCATGAATTTCTCAAATTTAAATTAAAGTCTATAAATTTCCGGAAATTTATGAAAAGTTTTGGTCATTTATGGTTATTTTGCAGGTAAATATGGTAAATTGCCATAAATTACCCGAAATTCAGTTTTAAAAATTTTGATAAATTTGCGGTAATTTATGAAGTTGTTCTGAAATTTATAGTAATTTTACAGATAAATATGGCGAATCACCATAAATTACCCAAAATTTATTTTAAACATTTTTATAAATGTCCGGAAATTTATGGAAATTTTTGGTCATTTATGGTAATTTGACAGTTAAATATGGCAAATCACCATAAATGACCCGAAATTTAATTTTTAACATTTTGATAAATTTCCTGGTAGTTTATGAAATTTTTTGGTAATTTATACTAATATTACAGGTATTTTGTGGTAACTTACTATAAATTGCCCAAAATCCAATTTAAACATGTCTATAAATTTCCGAAAATTTATTGAGATTTTCTTTAATTTATGGTAATTTTACAGGTAAATATGGTAACTTACCATACATTAACAGAAATTCAGTTTTAAACATTTTTATAAATTTCATGAAATTGATATATTTTTTTTAATGTATGGTAATTTAAGATAAATCGCACAAAATTCAATTTTAAATTTTCTACAATTTTCCGGCATTTTTTGATAATTTACGGTAATTCGATCAATTATATATGGTGACTTTCCATAAATTACCGCAAAATACTATTACCTGAAACCAAAATTTCCTGACAGGTTTAACGTTAAGTGAGCTGATAATCGTAAAATGCGAGCTAATAGACATATTACACCATTAAGCCATTTCCCTTTCGGGGTAGGCGTGTCTCACCCGGTGGGGGAAAGGAGTAGTGTGTGGAAGAAATAGAGAATTTTCAGATTGATCCAGAATTCTCGTGTTATTTATATAAATAACACGTTCGTTCCGCAACACTGGTCCGATCCAGGTTGCTGATCGATCTCTCCAGCAATCACCCCAAGTGAAGATCCTTACAAAGTCGTTATGTAAGGTTCCCCACTTGGGTCTATTAGTTGCCAAGGTCTTTTGCTTCAGGCGGCATTAACTCTACTGACACTCTTTTTATTAACTATTTGCCGCCATACATTCCTGTCCTGGCATACTTCTCTAGCTTCTTTTATGTCCATGTCCATTTATGTCTTATTCACACATTCTAACCATTCTTTCCGCGGTCTACCTCTGGGCACGCTGCCATTTACTTTCCCTTGATACACTTGTTTCG
This sequence comes from Belonocnema kinseyi, assembly GCF_010883055.1. Classification (NCBI taxonomy): domain Eukaryota; kingdom Metazoa; phylum Arthropoda; class Insecta; order Hymenoptera; family Cynipidae; genus Belonocnema; species Belonocnema kinseyi. Next base: position 48,928,532 of record NC_046664.1, read on the forward strand.
TTAGTCGTTCATTTGGCATTCTCTCAACATGCCCGAACCATCTTAACCAATTTCTTTCCCATGTGTCTACTAGCGTCTCTTCTGCACCACATTCTTTTAGAATTATCTCGTTACTTACTTTGTCCGTCAGAGTTTTCCCGCATATTATGCGCATGAATCTCATTTCAATTGCGTTAATTTTACTCATATCTTTTTTTTGATAAGTCCACGTCTCGCTACCGTATAGTACAGTCGGTACAAATATAGAATTATGTATTGCCATTTTAGCTTTATTTGATATATCTTTACTTCTGTTAAGGGGACCTGCTCTACCAATAACCTTCCTACCTTCGTTTATGCGTCTATCTAATTCCTCATCTATCTTCCCGTCCCTAGTAAATAAGCTACCAAGGTATACGAACTTATCAACTTGTTCAATTTTCTTATCATTTAATAAAATATTGCATAGTGTTTT
>NC_046664.1:48929085-48949186 GCF_010883055.1 Belonocnema kinseyi
TACCCTACGAATAAGTATTTTTGAATATATTTTACTTACGGTGCTTAATAAGCTAATCCCTCTGTAATTATTGGACTCGCTTTTATCTCCCTTTCTCTTGTACATTGGTACGATAATCGCTTTTTTCCAATCGTCTGGGACGTCTCCCATCTTGAAACATAAATTTATCAACTCGCACAGTCAATGTGGTGTGCACTCGCCACCGTTTTTAAGCATTTCAGCGTTAATACCGTCTACCCTGGCAGCCTTACCGTTTGTCAAGTTCTTAATTATTTCCCTAACCTCAGTGACACAGACTTTCTCAACTGAGTTTTCTATCGCATTGCGTTCAACATCGCAGTTGTGGTGTCCTGTAGCTTCATCTCCGAATTGTCTCCTAAAATAGTCTCTGAAAACCTTTAGTATTCCGTCTGCATCATATACCATTTCCCCCCTACTATTTCTCATGTTTAAAAATTTTGTACTTTTGTTTCCTTTCATTTTTTTTATAAAGCAGTTTCTTGCTTCCTTCAAAGTCATTTTGTATTTTTATCTCTTCTTCTGCTCTAATTGTATCTTTACGTTCCTTGACTAATCGTTTGAGTATGCTGTTTTCGTGTCTTTGCTTTTTCGGCAGCCTGAATTTCATCATTCTACCACGCATCACCAGACATTCTTCCTGCAACTGCGGTACCACACACTTCGTTCGTGTATCTAACAAGGATTTCCCGTAAAATTTTCCAGGCGCCCTCCATATCTTTGTTTTTTATACGGTCCTTCCATGTTGCCCTATCTATGCTTTCGATTATCTTATTTTGGAAATCTATTCGCACATCCGGTTTCTGTAGGTTCTCAATTTCGATTCGCGTTTGTTTTGTTTTCTTGGTTCTCCTTTTCTCCATCCCCGACCTTATTTAATTTTTGAGATCAGAAGGTAATAATCAGACAATTTTCATTATTCACCTCTGATGTCACTTTTCACTCCCAAGGGGTGAAAAGTACTTTTTACACCCTAGGGAGCAGAAAGTAAAGCAGAGCTTCAGCCCCGCTTCACAGGCGTCGAAAAAGGCTGAAATCATGCATGTTTCATAAAAAGTATGTTATGCCACTTTAAAAGATTCCAAGGCATTTTCAACGATATGCATATCACTTTCACGCATCTCGGTAGCATCACATGACGAACTGTCACCACACGCAAAAGAAAAAGGTTTTGCGATATTTGAAATAAGTTCAAAGAATCTTCAATTAATTTAAGTAATTTGATAGGATTTCAAAGATTTTGAAATATTTTATTGTATTTTCAAAGATTTCAATAGATTAAAAAAAAACGCGAATGACTTTTACTCATCTCGTAAGTATCACATAACGCACTTTACCACCACATGCAGCAAACAAAGTGTAGGGTATTTTAAAAGATTCCAAGAAAATTTTTATTGATATCCGCAATTTAATGGGATTTTGAAAGAATTTAAAATATTTTATGTTATTTTAAAAGATTTAGACAGATGTTCACAAAAATTCGTATTTCTTTTCCACACCTAGGAAACATCACGTAACGCACGATGTCACGACACGCAAAAAAAAGGTTTTAGGGCATTTTAAAAAAATTCTAAGAAATTTTTAGCTGATTTCAGTAGATTAATAGCTTTTCCAAGTATTAGAAATTTTAAAGAAAGTGCAAATCACTTTCCTGCATTTCGCATCATCAGAGGCAAAAAAAAGTTTGTAGGGTATTTGGAAAGATTTCAAAGGATATTCAATTGATTTTAGTAATTTATTGGTATTCCTAAGTATGTAAAATATTTTATGTTATTTGAAAATATTCCAACTAACTTAAAAAAAATTGTTCAATATCTTCGAAGCATCACATAACGCACTGTGTCACCATATACAGGAAACAAATGTGGGGATATTTTAAAAGATTCTAATGAATTTTTTTATGATTTTAGTTACCTAATGAGAGTTCGAAGTATTTAAAAAAATTTTTTAATGTATTTAAAATATTTCATACAATTGTCGATGAATTTCAGTAATTTAATGGGATTTCAAAGGATTTAAAATGTTTTAAGTGATTTTAAAAGATTCCAAGGCATTTCCAATAAAATGCAAATCAGTTTTCCCTATCTCGGAAGCATTACCTAGCGCACTATTTCATCACCCACATAAAAAAAGATTTTAAGATGTTTTAAATGATTCCATGTAATTTGTCATTGATTTCCTGAATTTAATTGGAATTTCGAAGGATTTTAATTACTTAAGGAGGTTTTCAAGAAAATGCAGATCACTTTTCCACACTTCGAAACCAACACATAACGCACTGACATCACACGCAGAAGAAAAATTTAAGATAATTTTGAAAGATTCCGAGAAAATTTCAATTAATTTCAGTCATTTTAAGAGATTTCGAAAGGTTCAAAATATCTTAGAGCATTGAAAAACAAATTCTAAGGCAGTTTCGATAAAATTCAAATCACTTCTCTGCATCTTGGAAGCATCAAATAAAGCAATGAGTCACCACAAACAGAAAAAAGATTTTAGGATATTTTAAAAAAGCCTAAGTAATGTTCAATAAATTTCAGTAATTTAACAGGATATCAAAGGATTAGAAATATTTTACAGATTAGACAAAATTCAAAGGCATTTTCAAGAAAAATCAAATCACTTGCCCTGATTTTTGGTAGGGTATTTAAAAATATTCCAAGGAACTTTCAATTGATTTTAGTAATTTAATGGAATTTCAAAGAATTTGTATTATTTTAGGGCATTTTAAACGATCCTCAGGCATTTTCATGAATATGTAACTTTCCTCAGTCGAAAACGTCAAATAAAGCACCAAATCACCACATGCCGAAAAAAGATTCGTAAAATTTACAAGATCGGTCTTAATATGGACAACATGGCTTTTAGTAAATTTTACATGATTTACAAGATTTTTAAATTAAAGCTTTGTAATTGTTACTCACAAGCCTTTATATGTTTTACTTTTAGGAAGTAGAAGAGGCATTTCGAAGATCAAAACCAAGGGTGTACCGCTTTCCCCACATATGCCACTTAGCTCCAGTTAACGATAGAGTTTCCCTAACTTCCAGTAAAATCTACAAATCTGTGAAAAAAATCCAAATTCAGTAGATTTTACTTAAGTTTACATGAAAAATATAGAAAACCAGTTGATTTTACTCAACTTTTGTAAAATTTACTAAAAATTCGTGTTCATATTTGCACCAATCATGTAGTAATTGTCGTGCAGATATTATGACATTTTTGGGTTATCTCATTTCGTTGCGAATTTCACGTTTTTCTAATTTAAGGAAAAATAAGTAGGACATTAAGTCACTTGAAACATGCATTATTCAAGGAATCAATCGACTTTTATTGATTCACTTTCAGAGATAAATTTAGTCTGGGAAAGAATCCTTGAAAGAATCTTAGCAACAGTGATATCTAGAAAGATGATTTTGTAGGAAATTTAAATTTAATTATGTCTTTTAATAATGGAGAGAATTATAGCCACAGTAAGAATGTTTTTTTGATATTTCATTTTTCCGTAATAGTTGGTGATGATCAAGAACTAAAAATATTTCAGGTAATAAATGACCATAAAGGAAAGTGCTCTATTATCTCTTATTATACCCGAATTTTACCTGGTGCTTGCAATACATATTGTGACATATAATGCAATTTTGAATGTTCCTGAAAGTTCTTGACAATTGTCTTACACTTTTTTTTCTCTTCATTATTTTTTTATTTCAGGAAAATTCTTTGAAGATTCTGCAATATACTGAACTTTTTCGAAATATTCTGGAATACTCCATATAGAATTTGACTTAATTCAAATATTTAAAAATAATCTCTCAAATTTGAGGAGCATTGTAAGCTTTATTAGAATATTCTGGAATGCTTTTCAATATTATGAAATACCCTGCAATTTTTTTAATTATCTAGAAATATTTTTTGGAATATGCTTGACAACTTTTAATGTTCTCGAATTTCCAGACAAATGCTGGGATATTCCATATATTCTATTGGGTGGTTGTTTATGGGCGCAAATTTTCTCATTTTAACAAATATTTTTCAAATTTAAGGAGGTGAAATTTTTGGGGTTTGTGCTTTTTCGAATGGCAGTATTTAATTGTGGAGTTTATTCACAAGGAAGGAGGGGTTTTGTATGGTTTCAAAGTCTTTTGAAGACTTTTTTAATTTTTAATTTTTCTTTTAATTTTTCGTTGTTTTTTTAAATTCATCTTGAAGTCTTTGTAACTCATTTTGAATTTTCGGGCTAAGAATCCTACTATTTCTTTAAAGATCATTCATCTTTCTGAATAGAAAATTAAGTTTTTGGTAGAAAAATCATCTTTGCTGGTTCGAAATTCATCTTATGTGGTTGAAAGTTGATTCTTTTAAGTTGAAAAGTTTGTTATTATATTTTTGTTATATTTTTGAAAATTTTTCTGTCTTGATTGAAAATTCTACAGTTTTTTCGGTTAAAGATTATTCTTTGTGTATTGAAAATTCGTCTATGTGTATACCAAATCAACTATTAAAAATGTAACACGTTTTAAAAAAAATTCGCCTTTTTAGCTTGAAAATTATACCATTAGGTAAAAAGTGAAGCTTTTGTGGTTTAACTTTAATCTCCTTTGTTCTGGTTTGTTAAACATTCATCGTTTTAGATAAAAAAATCTGTCCTTTCGAATTGAAAATTCATCTTTCATGGTTGAAAGTTAATTTCGTTTTAATTTGAAAACTCTACTATTATATTCTTAGTCTATAATTAATTTCTTTTAGTTAAAAATTCTACTACTTGATCGAAGATTGAATTACTTAATTTAAAACTCAACTATTTTTTTTAAATCATACTTTTTTGGTTAAAAACTCCACGCCTTTGTTGAACAATCGACGTTTTATTTGGAAAGTCTATTATTTAATTGAAAATGCAAATGTTTTTTGTTAAAGTTTCTTACTTGTTTCGAAAATTATAATAACTTGGTTAAAGATTTATATTTGTTAGTTGAAAATTCAAATATATAATTGAAGATTCAGCTTTTTTAGTTGAAAGTGGACGTTTATGATTGAAAATTCACATTCTTTACTTTAGAAGTCAAATTTTTTGTCAAAAATTTATCTTTTTTAATTAAAAATTCCACTATTTGGTTGAAAATTAAACATAGTTCGACTTAAAATCTTAGGAATGTGGTACCTATATCAATGTTATTTGAAAGAATTTATTCCCTATTATTCCCCTTCGTTTTTAAAAATTCCGCCCTATTTCCCAATTTTGAAGCCTGAAATAACTCTTACAATAATTTAAATTATTTATGTTATCTTCTAGTTCCAAAATCTTTCATTTATTTTAGAATTTCTATAATGATACAATTATTACTGAATACATGTCCTTAAAAGTTACCCGGGCAAAATCTAATTTTAGACCTGAAAAGGCGGAAAATAACCTGGAAATTTCGTTGAAATTTGAATGACCACCTTGATTTAAAAAATCTTACAGATAAGAATCTTGATCTTTAAAAATCATTGGCCAGCAAAAATGAAGAACTGCTGCAGGAAAAATCAGGGAAATGTCAGCTAATTTAAAAAATGAATTTTTCGGCCATCCTGATGGTGACAGCAATGCCGAATGTACGAGTGTTACCCCAGTTTACGACAATCTCGAAAAAGCCACATGGGTGGTGTTGGTGTGGGCGTTTGGCCATGGGTCGAGGAGACGAAAAATCGAAAACGAAAATCGATTTGATCGGAGGAGGAGAGGATTAAGCCGATTAAGATTAAGATTTTTGAGAGGCAGCCAATGACTAAGCGGCGATCGTACTCGCTACTGCGTGTCGGCAGCCAGGCAGCCAGGCGATCCGGCCAAAGTAGGCTGTTATTTAACGATTTTAGTGAAACGTTCTCGGCATTATACAATCGGCCTAGATCCTGAGTCACGGAGCGTCACGGATCGTGAACGCTGCTAAGCCAGTCACAGTGATTGCCTTCACCGCAGCTTCGCTTCTTGGGCCTGTTTGGGCCGCTTGAACCACGGACACGTGCACTCTGAATAGTCTAGAAAGGGCCCGATTTCACCGCGGACCCCCACCCTTTTTGAGGCCCTATTCTAACGCCTTTGATTAGATATGAGAACAATTTGGTGATTATAATGAAGGGGGGTGACCCAGGACCTTTTGCTTCTCCAAGATTGATTTCATTTTACATCAGCTTTCTGCTTGAGAGAAATTCTATTTGCAATTAGATGTTTTCAAAATTAGAAGGGTCCTAAAGTGAAAGTCTATGACTTTCTAAGCATTCAAATATAAAGTATTTTAACTTTCAGTTACTTGGATTTAGAACAATTCTGATTCTTGTACACTACCGGTGGATGTTACCTACACGCTGGTTTTTGCGACTGTTTGCTAAAGTGCCTTTATTTTTATAACATTAACATAAAACTTTTTTCATTATTAACTCTTGATAATGCAGTTCGGCAGTTGCGGATTACGCTGGATATTATCGGGTTACTTTGGATTACCTCTATATACATCATTACTCTGGCTTATATAAAATTCTGGTGGATTACTGCGCCTGAACTAGACTCATGCCAAATTTTTAACTAAAAAACACTTTGTAACTAAATTGTTCCATTTTTAACCATGAACTTATAACGAATATTTTTACCTAAAAATATGAATTTTCAATATAATACATGCATTTTCAACAACAACAGATCAATTTTTAACCAGATAGTTAAAATTATAACTAATAAAGATAAATTTTAAACTAAAAACTGAATACTTAAATTTGCAGTTGAAAAACTTTTTCAACCAAAAAAAATGAATTTTCAACAAAATATAGTTCAATTCTCAGTGAAGGAGATGAGTTTTCAACTAAAGTGATGAATCTTTAACTGAAATAGTTGGAATTGGAAGTTGAAAAAATAAAATTTAAAAAAAAACAACGATTTTTCCACATAATAGTTACATTTTCAACCAAATAGATGAATTTTTAACTAAAATGATGAATCCTAAATAATCACTTTTTGAACAGAATTGTTTAATTTTCTACAAAGAAACTAGTCTTTAATGAAAGAGATCAATTCTAAAAAATGTAATTGTTGATATTTCAACAAAAATTTGTAATTTTGAAATAAAAACAGTTGAATTCCACCATAAAAGACGAATTTTCAACAAACTAGTTGAATCCTCATTTCAAAAGACGAATTTTTTAACAAAACAGTAATTTCAAACCCAAAAACGATAGTTCTGAACAAAATTGTTTGTTTTTAACAATGTAAATTAATTTCTACTTAAATAGTTGATTTTACAACCAAAAGCATTATTTTTTAACCGAAAAGATTAATCTTCTACCGAGAAAGACGAATTTTTAAAAACGGAAATGAAGCTTCAATAAAAAAAGAGCAATCAACAAAAAAATGGGATAGTTTCATTTGCAACTGAAAAAAAATTTGTTTTTCAAAACAGCAAAAGAAACAATTTGTTTAAAAAATAATACCAAGTTTTTAACAAAATAGTTCAATTTTCAATCAAAGAGATAAATTTTTATCTAAAATGATACATCTTCAACCAGAACAAAATTAGTTGAATCCTCATCCGAAAAGATTGATTTAAAACAAAATAGTTAATTTTTCAAACCAAAAAGAATATTTTTCAATAAAAAGGATTTAATTTTAAACAACGCAGATGTGTTTTCAATCAAATAGTTGATTTTTCAACAACAAAATTAATTTTACCAAGAAGATAAACTTTCCACCGAAAAAGGCGACTTTTCAACAAAATGCATGAACATGAACAATTTAAATTAAATTTTAAACTAAATAGTTGAGTTTTTCAATAAAAAAGATAATTTTTAATGTCAGAATCTTAATTTTCTATGAAAAAAAGCGGAACTTTATTGAAATACATGAATTCCCAACAAAGAAACACACATTTTCATCAAAACTGAAATATTAAAATTTTCAGGTAAAAAAATTAATTTTTAACCAAAAAAGAAGAACGAATTTGCAAAAATAATAGTTAAATTTTGAAGGAAAGAATTTTCATTTTTCAACCAAAAGTAATAATTCTTAACCAGACAATTATTTTTATAACAAAATGGTTAAACTTTCGAAGAATTAGTTGAATGTTCATCTAAAAAAATCAATTATTATGAGCTAAAAATCAATTCTGATTTTTCAATCATTGAAATCGGGTGATTTCACATTTTTAAACCAGAAATCTTAGACTTGTTCAAGTTATAGATTTTTACCATTTTTAATTTTGCAGTTGTATTTAATTTTGATTTGGAACAGGGAATTTTAGAATGAATTAGAATCAGAATTTACCAGAACAATAGTCCGTGTCTCAAACCATAATTCGTCAGATTTTGAAAATTTCTGTTTCAAATCAGAATTTGTTTGAATTTAAAAATTCTTTCTATTTTGCAAATTAAAATTTGACAGGATTTAAAACTTTCCTCTAACAAATTTCAGGCAAATGCATTTGCTATATATTGAAATTATAATAGAAAACATTGTAAATTAGCATAATTCTGACTTGGAACAGGGAATTCCCATTAAGAATTATATAATTTAGACTTTGGGACGCGAACGAGAATTTTTGAAAACAATTTTAATTTTTATTAGGAAGAAAGGCATTTAAAAGAAGTTCCTCGTCAATTTCAAAATTACAATTATTGTACCAAATTCTCTGTTCCAAATCATACTTGTAATTTCGATGAAAAAAATGATCTGATGTTCTGAGAATTATAATTCTTTTTTAAAATGCCCTCTTCCAAATTACAAATCTTTGAAATCTTAAACAAATTTAAGAAAGCGCTTTAGATCTTTGAAAGTCTTTTGAAATCATTCCATTTTTTTACACTCCTTTAATTATTTATAGAAGAAGGTGGATAAAATTTGTTCAGATTTTGATATTAATCTTTCAGTTTGATTTTGATTTGGCACCGAGTGATTTGAGCCACTCATACTATCGAAATTCTAACACGAAATGTTGTAGCAAAATGATGAAAAAAAAAACGGATTTAGTGAGAAACAAGTGTAAAATTATTTTCTCATGAATTAAGAGCGGTTTCCATTTCCGTTTTAATATTTTCACAGTCTGCTGACAGAACCGCGCGGCAACAGCGATATCAATCATTCTGGAAGCCAGCGAGCATTAGAATGTGAAATAGGTTCTTCAAGGCTGCCTGGCCACTACTGTGCTTACACTTACGCATTTATAACGTATGCATTCAGTAGACTCGCCTAGCCAATTAATGAAGCATAAAACGTCTCAATAAAAAAATTAGGATTGAGGGCCCGGATTCTATAACCGCCTATAAATTTTCTTCGCTGAACGACGCAGAGTTTGCCATAAAGCATTTTTTGTGGATAAAAATCGCTCTAGCAGAGCATGAAATGCGTGATGATAAAAATGAGAATCGAGACCTATACATTTTTCTCGTTGAGCGGCGCAGTTTGCCAAAAATCACTTTTATAACCAAAATTGCTTGACAGTTCAATTTTTTATAGATTGTGACTTTTTTAAAGTCATGATTAGGCCTCCAGACATTATTAATAAAGCTTAAAACGCATAAAGACAAAAGTTAGAATTAGGGCACAGGATTATATAACGGCCTATAAATTTTCTTCGCTGAACGGCACACAATGTGCCGAAAAGCATTTTTTGCAGACAAAATTTGATCTTCAGTTCAATTTTGAACAGGTTTTAACGTATTTTTTATTTAAATTACCGTAAGGCTTCCATACATTTTTAGTAATGCATGAAACACGTGAAGATAAAAATGGGAAACGAGACCTACACAATTTTCTCTTTAAGCGGCGTACACATTGGCAAAAAGCACTTTTTTATTAAAAATTGCTTGACAGTTTAATTTCTAACAGATTTTGATGTTTCTTTAATGGCCTTGAGGCTTTCAGGCATTTCTAGCAAAGCATAAAACGCGTGAAGATAAAAATTAGAATTGAGGCCAGAAATCGCTCGGCAGTTCGAGTTTTAACAGATTTGATTTTTTTAAAGTCACTATTAGGCATCCATGAATTTCTCATGAAGCATGAAACGCGTGAAAATAAAAATTGTAATTAGAGTGCCGAATTATATAATCGCCTATAAATTTTCCTCGCTGAACGGCACTCAGTATGCCAAAAAAAACATTTTTTGTGGACCAAAATCCTTCGAGAGTTCAATTTTTAACAAATTCGAATTTTTTGTGATAACCGTGAGGTTTCCAGGCATTCTAAGTAATGCATGAAACGCGTGAAGATAAAAATGAGAATTGAGGCCATTACACTTTTCCCGTTGAGCCGCGCCAAAAAGGACTATTTTTTGGCAAAAGTCGCTTGACATTTTAATTTCTAACAGATTTTGATGTTTTTTTAAAATTATCTAAAGACCTCCAGAAATTTCTAATGAAGCAAAAAACGCGTGAAGATAAAAATTAAAATTAAGGTACCGAATTGTATAACAGTCCGTAGATTTTTCTCGTGAAGATAACGATTAGAAATTAGGCATTAGATTCTATTTGATTGCTTTGTCGTCTGAGCTTTCAGTGATAAAATTTCTTTTAAGAATTTCAGATTCATTAATCTACAAACAAAATTAAGCCTATTCATAAAAAAAAATTCACTTGTTTTTAAAAACTGTTTATGTAATTAAGAGTCTTTGTCACTATGAGAAACGACAACAAAGGGTCTTTGGCAAGACATTTTGAGTTGATTCCGCAAAAAATTAGGCATGTTTGTAAGTAAATGGTTAAACTGTGCATTTGCTTATAAAAATCTTTTAAATAATGTGTGAACAGCAGCTACTTAAGTAGCTGTAATCGTACAATAATATGTGTCATATTTTATATAATAGCTATGGATTTTTTTGCTTACTCTTACTCCCTGGATATTATTTTTAGTTATTGATTATATTGATTTTTGACCTATTTTAATGTATCTGAAAAAACTTTAAATAAATGTTATTCCTGAATTATTAGTGAAAGCAATAAAATTTTGTATTATATAACCAATAAAAATTTTTTTTTTAAAATTATTTTCCAAGCATTGTACTACTCTAAAGATTTTCAAATTTTATAAACGAGGGGTTTAATCAGTTTAATAACTACACGCTTCAAATTTTTTATGTTTTGGAGAGAGAAAAAAATGGTTTATAATATTATGAATAAATTAACGAACAAGTGTCATTTCATCGTCATTCACAATAATTAGTGATTGGAATTCATATTTTTTCAGAAAATATAAGAAGAATGAATTTACGATTACGATTAGTGAAAAATAGCTCCTCTTTTGCAATTCTAAAAAACAATCTTTGTAAACAAATATATAGTTTGACAATGTTTGAACGAATACGCTCGATTTTGTTTGCAGAATTAACTGAAAATGTCTTTATAATGCATTATTGTTTTTATATTCTGTGATTGAACCAAATTTTTATCGGCCTAAACTATTATTACAAACAAACGCCCATTTTTACCATTCTTTCATGAATAGACTTAATTGCTTATATGGATTGGACTCAAAATAATTTGCGATCGACTTTTTATTATTATATTTTTCAAATTGACAGTAAATTTTAACTTTTTGAACAATTTTTATAAACAAATATATATTTTTACCTTTTCCATAAATATGGTCAATTTTTTCACGGAATCTATCATTGACTCGCTGCTCACTTATCACCATACGTCAATAACTTCTATTTGAATAAAAAATTTGACCAACAATTATTAAACAATAAATTATGCAGTTTTTGTGAAAATTCATGATTTTTGCAATGTCTCAGCTAAAAATTTAGAACTTTTGTTTAAACAAAAAGTTTTATATTTTATTTAGTTTGCTAGTCACAGAACATCATCCACAATATTTTCTGTAAATTTCATCAATAAGTTTTAAGAATGGTCTCAAATTCGGCGAGTTGGAAAAATAATGGTCTTAAAAGATAAGCAGCATGTTCAAGAATTTGTGTGTAATTATTTGATTTTATATTAATAAAATTAATTATGTTCTATAAGCACAGGCGAAATAATAATGACCAATAATGAGTGTATTTTGGCATTTCTTTCTTAAATAAAAAAATAAAATTGTTGAAAAATGTTCACTTTGTCACGTTATTCGTTTAAATATTGTTGTAAAAAAAATTAAATTTATCAATCTAAGCTTACTGCGTTTTTAAGGATATAGTTCTGAGCGTTTCTAAAAAATACTTTAAAATCTAGAAAGAAATTAAATGAATTATGCAATGTTTTCGTTAAAAAATGTATAACTTTTATCAAAGCTAAAATCTTTATATTTTATTTACTCCGCCAGTCATAGAACATCATAAAGAATACTTCTTGTAAATTCAAAAAAAAATTCTAATTAAATCAATTTCAGCGAATTGAATTAAAAAAAAGACAAATCTATTTTTAAAAGAGAAAAAAGCTGTTCAATTGAATGAATGATTTTGCAATTTATCAGGTAAAATTGTATAACTTTCGATAAAACACTACGAAAAAGAAATTTTATTTCTGAAAAACGTTTTTTTGTTGGTGTTTGATTGGAAAATAATAACAATTACAACTTCTTCGCCCAAAGAAAAAAGCTGCAGAATTGAATGCATGATTTATATAATGTCATGGTTAAACATTTATAACTTTTGCTAATACATAAATTCCGATGTTTTATTTACTCCATCAAACGCAGAACATCATACAGAATATTTTCTGTTATCAAAAAAATGCTAAGAATGGGCTGAATCTCGGTGATTTAAATTAAAATATAAAAATAATTTTTTCTAAAAAAAAAACATGGCTTTTCGGTTTTAATTCGAAAACGGTAAAAGATCAAACTTTTTTTCACGAGGTAAAAGCTGTGCAATTAAATTTCCTATGAGAAAATCAGCTTTTAACATAGATATTCGAAACCTGTCTAAAGAGTTTCCAGGAGCCCTCAATTCTACGTGAGTTAGAGTCGAGGTTAGAGTAATGAGCTCTATTAGAAGTGTTGATTGTGAGTTAAATGTTATAAATATAAAATTTAGACGTGTGACCAGAAACAGGCTTTTAAGAATTCATAAGGGCCGGAAGTGTCGTGCTCGGCCACTTTCCAAATACTTTCCAGGCCCGGTGTATAATAGAGACCGACCTCTCTTTTCGTCCGCGTCGAGTTTCACTTCCAAAGGCGTCAAAACCTAATCTAATTCAAAGGCGTGGCCAAAAAAAGGGCTCAGGTAGAACAACAAATAAAAATTAACCAACAATTGAAAAAGAAATTAATTACAATTTCATTAGAAAAAAATTATCTGAAATTTTTAGTTTGTTATATTTTTCTCTGTGTGTTATGTATAGCGGATTATACTTATGCTAGTCGAAATATCGGAAATAAAATCTTTTTAGTGCTACTGATAAAATATTTTTTTAAAAACGGGGAAGCCGACTGAAAAACCAAGAAAGCAGGGAAATAAACGGACATTTTTTATGACCGGAGAAAATCGGGAAATGATTAATTTTCGTTAAACGTGATCTCTTTTTTGTTAAGGATGCGACTATTTAATTGAATATTTAATTATTTTGTTAAACATTCAACTATTTTATGCCGGAAATCCTACTATTTTCGTACAAAATTCATCTTTCCTGGCTGAAAATGAATTTTTTTGTTAACGGCTTAATTGTAGCCTAAAAACTTCGCATTTTTGTTTAAAAATTTAAATATGCGCTAAAAATTTAATTATTTTGTTAATAGTTCGTTTTGTTTGGTTGAAAATTCGCTTATTGGGTTGTAAATGCAACTGTCGGGTTGAAATTTGTTTATTATTTTTTAAATTTTTAGTTGAAAATGACCTTTTCCGTTGAAATTTCCCCTTTCTAGGCTGATGATTCAACTGTCTTCTCAAAAATTCTTCTTTTTGGCTTAAAAATTCAAATATTCGTTAGAAATGTAATATGTTTTCTTGATAATGTAATTATTTTTTTGAAAATTCGACTATTTGGCTAGTCATTTTTTAAAATTAAAAACTCAAGTACATTATTAAAAATTGGTCCTTTTAGATTAAAAATTTATTTCCTTTAGTAGAAAACTCATCTTTCATGGTTAAAAATGAACTTTTTTGTTGAAAATTCTATTTTTCAGACTTATAATTCAATTCTGTTCTAAAAAATTCGTCTATTTGCTTGAAAATTGAACCATGTGGTTTGTAATTGAACTATTTTGTTCATATTTCGCCTAGTTTTATTTAAAATCCAACTATTTGGTTATTAATGCAACATTTAGGTTGAAAATTAATTTTTTTTAAATTTCACTTCTGGCTTAAAAAATCAGCTATTTGTTCGAAAATTCATCTACATTGTTGAAAATTTAATGGTTTCATTGATAAGTCATTTTTCTTGGCTGAAAAAGAACTTTTTGTCGAAAATTCAACTTTTAGGGTCTGTTCTGGTCTTTTTGGCAAATTCACCTAATTGGTTGAAAATTCAATTATTCTCTTAAAAAGTAATATTTCTGGGTCAAAAATTTTGCTGCTTTGTTGAACATTTGTCCTTTTAGAAAAAAAAATGGTCCTTTGTATGAAAAATTCATCTTTTATGGTAGAAAAGTCATACCTTTTGGTTTAAAATTTATCGTTGTTGAAAATGTTTCTTTTGGTATAAATATAATTGTCTTCTAAAAACATCATATTTTTAAATGCTTTTTTTATTTGTTTAATGCTAAATATTTACGAACTATTTGGTTAAATTAAAAAGTCATCTTTTTTCTTATAAAATCTATTATATTTTTAAACACGTAATTATTTTAAAAGTCATTCAACTTCTTAACTTAAAAACTAAACTCTATTGTTAAAAATTGGTCTTTGGATTAAAAGTTCATATCTTTTATTTCATTTTTTCAAATATTAGTGTTGAAAATACGATATACGTCTACTTAAAATTTTATAAATGTTAAGCTTATATTTTTTGCCAATTTTTTTTTTTTAATTATTTACTTTCAAAAGATGGGCATGTTGTGACTTTTATGCTGCATAAATTTCAAAAATGGCAAGGAGAATTCTTTTGTAAATAAATTCTAATTTTCTCATTTTTTGCCAACAACGACAGATACGAGCAAATGTTTTCCATTATTTCTTTTTTATGGCTAAACTCATTTTGAGGCCGGTAAAATTTTTCCAATAAAACTGTAATTTTCTGATCTTGATTGTAAAAGGTACAAAATTTCAAACGCTTTTAAGGTCATCAAACTTTTATTTCAACATTTTTTCCTGTCTATCATTGTAGAGAGTAAAAGGAGAAAATTCGATTTTATGGAAAAAAAATATTTTCCTTGCCACAAAGGTTATTCGAAACGTGTAAAACGCGACAGATTATTTTGTAATTTTTAGTTCCATTTGGAGACACTGTTAAATACAATTTAACTATTACAATGGCTCCCATCTGAATATAACCATGCTGAGCGTTGCTGAACTTCAGTGATCGAGTGAGAAATCTTCGATAATTCCATATGTTGAAGCGGGCATATTTTTATTTTATTATTTTATTTTTATGAAAAAAAATCACAGATTAAATTTTAAACATTTTTTTTCATAAATCAAGAAAATACGGGGCACTTTTTTTCCTTGGAAAACGATTTATTTTGTCAATAATTCTGCGACTTGAAGTGTAGAACCCTGATAGGAAATGAATTCATTTTATCTGATTTTTACCTCTTACAATTTTCATGAATGCACTATCACATTTTCGATGCTGATAATTTTTTCTTGATATGTATTTTATCTTTTCTTCTGCACAGGGTTGAACAGACAATGTTTTTTCGTTTGTTCTTTGAACTAATTTACAATTTAAATTTCACTTTGAGACAAACAGATAAACTTTTAACAAAACAATTGAATTTTTAACCAAGAGAATTACTTTTCAAACAAAAAATATGGGTCCTGAAGGAAATGCATAAGTTTTTAACTGAACAGTTCAATTTCATAACCGAGAATCTTAATTTTCTACCCGAAAAGACGAATTTTCAATGAATAAAAAAATGTTCAATCTCAAATAAAAAAAAAAACTAATTTTCAACAAAACAATTTAGTTTTGTACCAATCAAGAAAATGAATTTTCAATCTAGAAAAATAAATTTTGCTTCAAAAATATAATCGATTATATTTCAACAAATGAATATGTCAACAAATAAATATTTCAATTTAAAACTACGTGTCCTAAACAAAAATGAATAATAACAAATTTGTAGATCTTTTTTGTGTGCACAATTTTTGTTCACCCATATTTTTTCCGTATCTTGTATAGCTACCACAAAATGGAATTTTATAAAATTTGTTGTGCGATTAAAATTTGAATTTTCGGTTTTTCAAGAAATTACAAAAAGTTGTTATGCTAATCTTGCAGGGCTTTTAAAAATCAGCTTTCTTCTTTTCTAGACTTTTTTCATATCTTGCGTTGTTTGGCTTAAAATGTTTATTTTATTATTTATTTTTTAAATTATTTTTTAGAAAATGCTATAACTGATAATTTTCTTTTCGTCAGAAAAAGTCGTGAGGCTAAATTATTTGAGTTTCCAAGTATTACGAATAGCCATACACAGAACTTTTAAATCTTGAAAAAACAAATGGTCTTAAAAAATTTGAAAATTCTCCAACTTTATGAATTTTTATCCAACATAGGTTGACCCGACTAGCCTTTCATAATTTATCTTGTATACAGACGACAATGACTGACAAATGTAAATAGTCGATAATTTATTATTATTCATTTCAAATTTTATTTTCCCTATTTTGAATATGTTATTGATAAAAGAGATAATCAGAAAATATTTCTTGGGAAGATGTGATGTATAAAGATAGGAAATGGTGGAAACAGGATACCGTGGTTTAAATTTCCTGTTATGTGAGGATTCATTAAATTCGCGTGAGTCAAATTTTGTTGACCCCAATGGCAAGCTGCTGGTTCTTCAGAAATCTTAAAAATTGTATTTCTTTCTCAAGTTGAAATTCAAGTTAGCCCAATTAAATTTTCAAATTCAGTTCTAAAAATTTTTATTTCGGCAGGTTGAAGAAAAGGTTTGGAAAATAAATAATCGATTCTTTAATTTAGAATTGTACCTTTATGAACAAGTCAAATAAAAAAAATGTCTAATTTTGCATTCCATATCAGCGTAGCCGTAGGTCAGGAAAATCCTGAAAATCAGAGATACGTCAGGAATTTCGAAAAAAATCTGGGAAAAGGAAGGGAATTTCTATGAGGGGCACTTTAAATATAACTGTCAAGGATAATAAATCTGGCATTTTCAAACTTGAATTAAAAATTATTTTATTCCATGGTCAGATAAAATCAAAAGTTGGTCACGGAAGAGTAAGGTAATTTTGAAAATGATGTTTTGACACCACTCTTAGATAATATTCTTATTGTTTATTTATTTCCCTAATCTTTCTATTTCTATATCTTCTTTTTCATTCGCTTACTTGTGTCGATTATAGTTTTAATTACAAATTTTATTATTGCACTAGGTTTAAAATTTATTAATTTAGTTAAAAAGATATCCTTTTTGGTTCAAAATTCAACTTTTTTGTTGTA
This sequence comes from Belonocnema kinseyi, assembly GCF_010883055.1. Lineage (NCBI taxonomy): Eukaryota > Metazoa > Arthropoda > Insecta > Hymenoptera > Cynipidae > Belonocnema > Belonocnema kinseyi. The sequence continues at coordinate 48,946,618 of NC_046664.1, forward strand.
AATTTATCTTCTTGGGATGCTAATTGAGGGATTTTGGTAGAAAATAAACTTCTGGTTGTAAATTCATATTTTGGTATTGAAAATGTATGCGTTTTAATAGAAATTTCAAGTTTTTGGATTAAAATGCAACAGTTTCGTTGGAACTTAGTCCTTTTTGTTTCAGGATTCAACTATTTTATAGGAAATTAATCTTTTTTTAGTTGCAGAAACTATTTAAAAAATTTTGTTGTTGTTAAAATATTTACTACTTGGTTGACTCTTGAACCACTTTATTTAAAAATTATTTTTTTTAAGTTCACAATTTCAGAAACTTCATCTGTTTGATTCAAAATTCGTAGTAGATAATTATCCTACAGAAATTAATAATTAATTATAAGCACAGCGATAAAGTAAAATAATCCATACTAATCCAAATATGTTACAATGTATCACGTATAAACTATTAATGACATATAATTAATTATTTTACATACATTAGTATTTTAAATTGATGATTATTTACTGTGGGATTATTATCTACTGTATTATCTTGCATATTCTATTTGAAGATTCATAATTTTCGTTGAAAATTCATCTCGTTGATTAAAAGTTATAGTAATTTCTTCAAAATTTTTTTCTCGTTAAACTTCCATTTATTTGTTTAAAAGTTTTTTTTTTTAAATAAGTTTTTTTAACTGTGAATGTAACTTTGCATTTTTTGTTGGAAATTAATCTTTTTTAGTTGAACATTCATCTTTTTTTGTTAGAAAACAGAACTTACGATCTCGGTTTAAATTTCCGCTTTTTTTGTTTGTTTTTTTTTTGTTTCAAATTATAATACAATTACATGTTTATTAATTAATGTTTCTCTATCTTTTTGAATGTGAAATTTATAATTTATTTTTGGTTGAAAACTTACATTTTTTAGTTGAAAACTCAATTATTTGGTTGAAATATTCATATACATTTGCTAAAAAATTCGTCTTTTGGTAGAGATTTTATATTCATTGTTTGAAATATCAACTATTACATTTTTTATTAAGAGTTAATCTTTATATGTTGAAAGTTCATCTTTTTGCTTAAAAATCTTAATATTTGGTGAAAAATTTATTTTTTTAATTTTTAAAATGGTTATTTGGTAGTAAATTAATCTTTTTGTTTAAAAATTCAACTTTTTAGTCTTAACATTTTTTTCTTTTGGTAGAAGTATGTATTAAGTTGGTTGTCTTTTTTGGTTTGAATTTTTTTGTATTAAAAATGATTTCTGACATTTTTTTTAACTAATTTTTTAGTTAAAAATTTTGATATTTATTTGCAAATTCATGTATTTTTTTAGAACATTCTTTTTTTGTACAAAATTAATTTTTGATTGAAAATGATTTGTTTTCTATTTTAAATATCCTTAGTTTGTTAGACATTTGATCTTTTTCAGTTGAAGTATGAACTAATACATTTTTTGTTGCAAATGTATCGTTTTTAGGTTGAAAATTAAAAAATTGGAATAAAAATGTACTTCTTTGGAGAAATTTGTGTCTTTAGTTGACAGTTGGAACTATTTTATTTGATTTTTTTTTGTTCTTAACATTTAATTTTTTAAATATAAATTTATCTTTTCCATTTTTTGTTGAAAATGTAACTTTTCCATTCTTGGATGCAAATTGATTTATTTTTTAATAAAAAATTGATGTGTTTTATTAAAAATTCATTGTTTTAATTAAAAATGGATCTTTTTTGTAGACATTTTTTGGTTCAAAATTAATTTTTTTTGTTCAAATGCTTTCCTTCAGATACAACTTTATTATTTTCATGTTCAAATAGCAAGAATTACTTGTAGTTTAATATGCAAGCAATGTGTTTGAAAAGTAAATTGTGTTTTGGCAAATTTAATTGTTTCTTTGAAAATTTGTCTGATTGAAACAAAAAATAATATTTTATTGTGGGAAAGACATCTTTTTTATTAAAATAAATAAGCGAAATTGAAATTTTTCGATTTTTATTTGGAATTTTGTAATTCCGTTTATATGAGAATTATGTTAAAAATGACACAAGATTAAAATCCTGGACTTTGAACATTAATGATCACCAAAAGTGATAAATTGGTCCGTAAAAAATGATGAAAAAATCCGGAAATTTGTGAAATGAAGTTTTGCATCCACCCTGCGTTAATTTAAAATTGTTATAATTATTATTTATCAATAGACCCTATCTGTTCTGTCTAAGTAATTTGTCAAACTTTCTCTTTAGGAGCCATTGTCATTTTTTCTAATTCTAAACTATTGTATAGTAAATCACACACTAATAACAAAGCCCTTTCAATAATAAGGTAAAAAGTTGAAAAGAAAATTGTACAAAAAATCGTAATAGCGACATAACAAAATTTGACTCAATTAAAACGTTTTTTGGTGGTTTAAGAGAATAAGTATTTGGAAAGTGGGTGTTTTGTGGAGCGCAACAAAGTTCATAATCGCCCAACGATTCAAGAAGAGAAGCGATTTCGGCGCCGAGTCTAAGCTTTCTAATCGTACAATTGTTTCGAGAGTGAGAGTGGAATTGACTTTTATTGTCATGCGTCCTTGACGCACGTGCGCAT
>NC_046664.1:48949286-48977715 GCF_010883055.1 Belonocnema kinseyi
ATAATAATTTATATTAATTTTCTTATGAATTAACAAAGTTAATTAACCAAGGAGAATTCTAAACAAAAATGTAATATTTGATATTTTAGCAACAAAAAATATTTTTATTTTAAATCAAAACATACTAATTTTCATCTAAACATTTGATTTTCTATGCAAAAAAAGATTAAGTTTCCCCCCAAAAAAATAGATATTAAATCAAAAAGACTAATTTTCAACCAAGAAAGATATTTCAGCAAATAAGAAAATAATTTTCATAAAAAAAATTGAATATTGAAGCAAAAAAGGTGAGTTTTCAACTAAACAGTTGAATCTTTAACAAATTTGTTACATTTTAAACCAAAAAGATGAACTTTTTACAGAAAAATATAAATTCTCACCAAAATACTTAAATTTTTAATCATATGGTTGAATTTTAAACCAGCAAGATTAATTTTCTATTAAAAATTATGAATGCTTAAAAAATTACATACATTTTTAACTGGAAAGTTTAAAATATAGATTTAACTTTAATGAAAATGTTATTTGCTTAATTTTTAGTTCATATTTTTTTATTTCTAACATTTTTTCAACTAGATAGTTGAATTTTCAAACCAAAAATGTAAATTTTCATAAAGAAATTTCTTCTACAACGAATGAGTTGAATTTTCAGCAAATTATTTAAATTTTCATTTAAAAGTTGGTTTTTAACAAAACCTAAAGAATTTTTCACTAAAATTAAAAATCCTCAACAAAAAAAACTTTTAATAAAGTAATTCAACTCTCAACCAAGGAGTTGAATTTTCTACTTAAAAGTATGAATTTTCAACAAAAAATGCAGTAGTTTCTATTAAAGAAAAAGATTTTAATAAAAAATAAAAAAGGTGTATTTCACTAACAAAGACAAAATTTCATTAAAATATTTATTTTTTAAGCGAAGAAAATTTATTTATAGTTAAAAGGGACGCATTATCGACCGAAATAGATTAATTTTTAAAAAGACAGTTGCATTTTGAACCAGCAAAGGTGAAATATATCCATAAATAGTTGAATTCCGAAACCAAAAAGATGAATGTTCGACAAAATAGTTTAATTTTCAATTTAAAAAATTTGTCAGACAAGAAAGAAAACAATTGCAAATAAATTGTTGAATTTTCAATCAAGAAGATGAATTTTCTACTAAAAAGGTGAATTTTTAGCAAAGTACATACATTTTCAACTAAATAGTTTGAAGAATCTATTAGTTTTTAATAATGAAAAAAGATTTTTTAACTTAAATTATGAATCTTCAAATAAAAAAATAAACTTTTAAGAAAGTAGTTCAACGTTTAACCAAGGAGTTGAATTTTAATCCTAAAAATATGAATTTTAAAGAACAAATATAATGTTTTGGTATCTCAATAAAAAAATATTTTAATAAAAAATTAAAAATAGTTGGATTAAGAAAAAATGAATTTAAATAAATACTTTAGTTTTGACCAAAATGTTGATTTTCTTCAAAAAAAATACCAAAATATGCATTTTTTACTAATTAATTGTATTTTCAATAATAATAAAAAATTATCAGTCAAAGGACAAAAATGCAATTAAATTGTTGAATTTTTAAGCAAAAAATATTAGCTTCCGACAAAACAGTCAAACTTTTCAACCAAATATTAAATTATTAAAAGAAAAAAATGAATTTTCAACCAAAGGATTCATTTTCTACATAAAAAGATCAACTTTCTATCCAAAAAAGAAAATTTTCAACAAAATACGTAATGTTTTACCAAATATTTATTTAATTAATTTTTAGTTTCTTTGTTTTCTAAGATTTTTTAACTGATTAGTTTAATTTTCAAACGTAAAAAGTTAAATTTTAAAACAAAACTATAACAGTCATATTTTTATTCCGTAGCATTAATTTTCAATTAAAAATATTAATTTCCTACAATACAGTTTTTTAGTACCAACTAGTTGAATTTTCGACCCGAGAATATTAATCTTTAACAAGCATTTTAATTTACAACTAATCTATTACATTTCTAGAAAAATGTTAAATTTTTTAAATAAAAAATTACTTTTTGACTTAAAAATAAAATCATATTTTCATCTAAAATTATAAATATTTAACTATGACAATACACTTTTAATAAACCAAAGAGTTGAATTTTCATCCTAAAAAGATGATTTAAACAAATTTTCAACAACAAAAATTAGTTTTCAACTGACATATTAGTTTTTAAAAATAATTTTAAAAAGACGAATATTTAACAAAACAGTTAAATTTTCAAAGAACCAGTATACAAATTTGAGAAATTCTTCAATCTTTATAAAAATTAATTGAATTTTGGACCAATTAGTAACATTTTAACCTGAAATGATGAATTCTTAACAAAAATTTAATAGTAGACTTGTGAACCAAAAATAATTAACCTAAAAATGTTATGACACCGTTCTGCATATTTTTGGACTATTTTTACTTTTATTTGTAAATTTCTGACAATATTTATATTACTTTCGATCTTTACAGTGAGACCGAGAGCAGTTCGCATTATAATTTAGCGCCTTTTAAATGACTTATTATGTAACGTAAGGAACTGTCGACAAGAAGATAAGAAAAATAAAAGAAGCGTGCGAAAGAAGAGCGACGGATGAGAAAGTCGCAGTCAAAGGCTAATTGCGATAATTTTTTTAATTTCATAATAATTGTGCGCGCCAGGAGGAAACGGAAAAAGAATAGACGCGCTCAACATGTCTTGCTATTCTTTCATTTTTCACATATTAGAATATCCTTCCTTTACGAAACAAGTCGCCTGAAATTTTAATCCTTCAACCAAAAACGTTTGCATTTTCAACCAGGTAATTAAATTTTGTACAAAGAAATATCATTTCTAAGCGAATAGGTGGATTTTCAACTAAAATGGTGAATTTATACTAAAATAAAAAAACCTTAGAACTCAAAGGCGAATTTTCGACCAAGAAGATTAATATTCTACCAAAAAATACTATTTTTATCAAAGTACATAAACTTTAAGCCAAAGGTTTAAATTTCGACAAAAAATATTTAATTTTGAACAAAACAGTTGAACTTTAAAACCAATTATATAAGTTTTTACATATAAAGATAAATTCTCAACAAAAAATGTAAAAGGTGTTATTTCAACAAAAAGAAATTAATTTATACTAAAAAAAGAATTTTAAACAAAAAGACTTTTAAAGGAAATTTTTGTAAATTTTTTCATAAATCACCTAAATATATAATTAGCAATAAATTTGTGATAAAATTATTTTGATGGATAGCAGAAAAGTGTGTGGTATTTTGCCTTGGAAAATGATATATAAATTCGATTCGAAATTAAATAATTGTACAAAAAAATTAACATTAAATTGTACAGTTGTAGCATTAGAATTAGAAAAATTTTAAAATATCTAAAAAATTAAACTATTTGAAGTTGGAAAATTCAAGCTAAGACAATTTACAACTTTAAACATTCAATATAGAATTTTATGTTTAGAAAAGAATTTTGGGGTCGGATCAAACATTAGCAGCTCTCTCTACAATTATAAATCTAGAAAAAAGCGGAATCACTTTCTCAGCATACCCACGAGGATTTAAATTTCCATAATTTAAATCATTTAAATGTTAATAATCTCAATCCCAGTAGTTCAAATATTGGATTCCAGAATATTGGAGTTCAAATAATCGTTAATTTCATCAAAGTTGACAATAATACTATGTTGAAATCCGGGAACATTTAATGATATAAATATTCTTAAACATTCTGAAATTAAAAAATAGAGGTGCAATCTGTTTAGAGTTTACGTTGTTCATCAGAAGCGTTAACAAATTGAAAAATAATTTCATGAATTAGAAAATAATTTTAATTTGATACGCGAGAAAAATGAAAAATAATATACATTTTTACACATTTTAAACTGAAGAAATGATGGTATTTTCATATATAATTTTACTTTTTTTCTTAAATGGAAACGTCCACAATTTATAAAATTTCAAGTTTTAAAAATGTTATTAAAAAGTGGTTAAAAATTTGCAATAATCTTCATTTAAAAGCTGATAAAATTGAATAATATAAAGTACTACTAGCTGTTCAAAGTGGAAAAAATGAAAGTATAATCTTTTTAAACTTGACATGTTAGTGTGGTAACTGAAAGTTATTTCCAAGCACGTATAATTATATTTTCTAATTATATTTTTGCTCTTAGGTTCATTTAAAAATATCCTTTATGCTCTATTTTTATGTGATAAAATAATATTTTAAATTTATTATTATAAACTAATTTTATATTTGATCAAATCCACAGGTATTAACATATATCAATTCCACATAATAATTGCGACAATAAAAGACGCATTTTGTACCAAAAGACACATTTTTAACAAGCTGAATTAAACAACGAGTTTTTAATAAAATAGTTCAATCCTCTATCAATTAGATCATTTTCAATCAAGAAAGGTGAATTTTTAACCAATTGGTAGCCTATTTATCTAAAAAATAGTTTTGATTTAAAAATAGAATCGTTCAATTTTCAGTTTGAAAAAATTTATTTTTCAACAATAAAAAAACTAATATTTAAGCAGCTAAATTCAACCAGAAAAAAATAATTTTTAGCGGAATATTAGCATTTTAAATAAAACATGAATTTTAAACAATTGATTAATTTTCTATGTAAAAAATTAATTATCAAAAAAATACATGCTTTTTCCACCTATTAATCTACCTTATAGTTTATATATAGTGGGTAACACACTGTATTGTCCACTATAAATTGATATTTTTCATCTGTTTTACAACATTTCTCTGTTTAATACAAATAAAGTACAGTGTTCTTAATCACCGTGTTAACTTTTTCACCTGGGGTTGCACGCTCTACTCAAAGGATTATGTTTTAACCTAGAAGATTAACTTTCTAAGAATACAATCATAAAATTTTCAACCAAAGAAATAAATCTACAGAAAAAAATTAATAAAGTAGTCTAACTTTCTACCGAGTCATTCAATTTTTAACCAAAAAAAAGATGAATTTTTATCCAATTAGTAACATTTTTAACAAAAAACATTAATGTTCTGTCAAAATAAGACGAATTTTCAGTAATTTATTATATCAATTTTTAAAAATTTACAAAAATTGTAGAGCCATAAAACGAATTATCTACAAAGCAGTTTAATTTTCAAACTAAAAATATAATTTTTCCAGCGAAAACGTTAATTTTATACTAAGTAGTTGATTTTTTTACCAAACAGTGGAATCTTCAACTAAATAATTTAATTTTTCACAAAATTATTGACTTTTCAAAGCAAAAGACAAATTTTATACAAACCAATTGCATTTTGGAATAGAAAATGTGAATTTTCAGCTAAAATTATAAATCATTAATAAAAAAAGGCATTTTCTTAAAAGTACTTTAACTTTTAACCAAATAATTAAATAATTAGTAATTAATAACACAGTAGTTCAATTTTCAAACAAAAAATATGATTTTTTAAACAGAAAATTAATTTTCTATCAAATAGTTACATTTTTATAAAAACAGTTTCATTTTCTACCAAAAATACTAATTTTCAACCAAAAAAGTTATTTTTCAACCAAATAGTTTAATTTTATACCAAATTGTTGAGTTTTTAAGGCATAAATATAACTTTTATACAAAGCAGTTGTATATTGTGATGAAACTTTCTCTTGTATTACGGGTCATCCAGTACAAGTAACTAGTAAACAAAAATTTGAGAACCGGATGTTTAAAAGAAAGTGAAAATTTTTCCTTACATTTTAAGGTGTGTGTGGGCAAACCCCAGTCTTCTGATAGAAATATTCTGGTACAAGCAATTAGCTAAATAAAATTCGAGAATTTTAGTGCACTGTAATTCAGATTTACTTTTTTTGACACGCATTATCTGTATCTGAGATATCTTAAAAAATGTGAATCCTCATTTTAAATTTCCGAAAAAATTGTACTTAATAATGTGCTTTGCAACAGATGTGAAGTATAAGACGATCAGTCCTATAATCATTTACTTTAGAACTGTATGCAGTTCTAAAACATAAGACGATCCCTCTCATTCTTATTTGTTTCTGAATTCTATGCAGTTCTAAAGCACAAGGCTATTAATCACATCGTTACTTGCTTCTTAATTTCGTACAGTTCTAAAACATTAGACGATCATTAAAATTTCATTCGTTTCTATATCAAATTCATAAACAAGTAACAATATTTTTGATCATCTAATGTTTCACAACTTTATGAAATTCAGAAATGAATGAAATGTGAGCGGTCGTCTTCTGTTTCAGAACTGAATGAATTTAAATAAAAGTGACAATGTGATTGGTCGCCTTATGTTTTAGAATTGTAAGAAATTCATAAGAAAGTAACAATGGGATTGTTTGTCTTCTGTTTCACAACTGTATGAAATTTAGAAACGAATGAAATATGAGTGATCATCTTGTATTTTAGAACTATATGAAAGTCCAAAACAAATGACAATGTGATTGAACATCTTATGTTTTAAAATTGTATGGATTTTATAAACGGGTTAAATCTGAGTGATAGTCTTATATCTTAGAACTATATGGAATTCAAAAATAAATGTCAATTGATTGATCGCCTTATTATGTCTTAAAACTGTATGAAGTTCGTAAAACGGTAACAATGTGATTGATCCTCTTATGTTTCAGAACTGCCTGAAATTCAGAAACAAATGGCAATGTAAGTAATTGTCTTACGTTTGGAATTACATAAAATTAAAAAACAAAAGAGAATCTTATTGGTCGCCTTATTTTTAAGAACTGTCTGTCATCCATAAATAAAAAGAAAAATGTGATTGATCGTCTTTTGTTTCGGCAAAAATATTGCCGAAGCTCGGCTGCCATTATCGCGCCAATGACGGAATGATAACTATGGGCTGCACTTGGCAGCCAAGTTTTGACTGCCATTGTCGGCCCAACACTGGCTGCCATCGTCGCACCATTGCCGGATTGATAACTATGGCCTTGACTTGTCAGCCAGGGCTTGGCTGCCATTGTCGGCCCAACACTGGCTACGGTCTAAGGATAAGACAAGAAACATATTTAAAAAATGAATATTAATTGATTGCGAGTACTTTGAATACAAATATTAATGGCCCTGTTTAGATTGAATACATATATATCATTTTGAACATTATATTACAAATAAAATTTCTAAAGCTACGGGGTATCGAACCTACATCTATATACCTAAATCTATTGCCTAGCAGTCGGACGTGCTAACCACTCCCCTAAACCGACAAGTTGAAACTCTGTGAAAAAGTCATCCTCATAAGCAGCAGTTCAGAAAAGTTAAAGAACCAAATTTTAAGCTCTCTTTTTCTAATTATTTATTATTATGCGACGAAATGTTAACAGGAATATCAATACAATAATTTTTAAATAAATAATTTTAATCGATTACAATTTTTCTTCGCGTAATATTTCATTTCTTTCCGTTGTAGCCTGCTTTACAACTTTTTGCAATGACAGGAAATGTAATTTTTCATAAACATTCAAAATTTTTAATGACAGAACTTAACAAATTTCATCGTGAACTTTGAAAATTTTTCAATAAATTTTTTTATCTTTTGTGTAAGATTTATTTTTTAGGTGCTAAAACTGAGACTTGGCGAAACAAAGTGCCGATTCTGGGTCAAGCATCGGTGGAGAATCGGCAAATATAAATAGCCAATATAGGCTGCCAGCGCTGGCTTGACATTGGGCCGATTTAAATAAAACATGGTTTGCCGTGGTAAAAGTGACACTTGGCCCAGAAATGTGCCGTCACTGGGCCAGACTTTGGCTGATCCTCGTGAAACATGGTTCCCCATACTAAAAGTGATACTTAGCGCAATAAAGTGCCGATACTGGTTCAAGCATCGGTGGAGGATCGGCAAATATAAATAGCCAATATAGGCTGCCAGCACTGGCTCAACACTGGGCCGATTGAAATGCCGATATTGGCCCAATAACTTTAGCCGAGCCTTGGCTGCCAAAATTGCACCAATACTGGGCCGTGTATTCAGCTCCGGCACATTTTAACATCTGGTGCCAAGAATAGTATTAAGTACAAGTTTTTGGCAATTCAAAAGAAGCGTGTACATTTTTTAAGATATCTCAGAAACGGCAAATCCGAGTTGAAATGTTGTTCCAGATAATTATACTTCGAGATAAAAGCAAATACATCGACGAACAGTTTATTTCAAAAAAGTAAATATATTTAGAATTATAATGCATTGCAGTTTGAGTAACTTCCCGAACTTTTTTTTGACAACATCACATTATTAAGTGCTTATGAATTTTATACAGTTCTGAAACATAAGGCGATCAATCACATTTTCAATTATTTTTGAATTTCATATAGTTCTAAAACATAATGCGATCAATCACATTTTCAATTATGTTTGAATTTCATATAGTTCTAAAACATAAGGCGATCAATCACATTTTCAATTATGTTTGAATTTCATATAGTTCTAAAACATAAGGTGATCACTCAGATTTCATTTTGTTCTGAATTTCATACAGTTGTGAGACATGAGATGATCAATAACATTGTTACTTGTTTATGAATTTCATACAGAAATGACTGAAATGTGAATGATCGTCTTATGTTTTAGAGATCCATGAAATTCAGATACAAATGACAATGTGAGTGATCGTATTATGTTTTAGAACTGCGTAAAATTCAAAAACAAAAGATAATGTGATTGATCGTCTTATGTTTCACATCTGATGCAAAGAACAGTATTAAGTACAAGTTTTCGGAAATATAGAAGAAGGCTGTACATTTTTTAAGATATCGTAGCTTCGATATACCGAGAAAAAAAATCGGTTCGGGATTATTGAAAATTAAAACGAAAGGTAAAAAGAAGTACGAGACGATGGCGTTAGCAGTTATTATGAAAAAAAATGGCTGATCATGTTATATTGTCTCAAATATAGCTAAAAATAGCCATTTTTGCACTTTTAGGTATGGATATCTCAAAAACCTGACGTAAAGGAAAAATTTTGATAACGGATTCAGTTTTAAGATACAAAAATCCTTCAGGATTACATGGTCCGGTTTTTGGGTACAAAAACTCATTTTTGTCGGCCTGTATTATTCTTCGTGAAAAAAAATCGAAACATAGTTTATGCCAAAAAGTAATTATATCTAGAATTACAGTATTTAAAAGTTTTAGTACATTTTCTGGACTTTTTTCATTTATTTAAATTATTTTTGAAAATTTTAAATTTTCGTTTATAAACTTTTCGAACGTCAGTGAAATGTCCCAACAGTCTATGAATCAGAATTCTTTGAAATGCATTCACGCGTTTTGGGTGTGTTCATTAGAGCGAATTTAACGGCGCAAGTTACCACTAATTCTGTTTTTTTACGATTCAGAGCGAAAAATGATTGTTGCGCAATGACGTTTCAATGACTGGTGTACGGAGAAGTCGGTCTATGTGCCGGCGGTCTAAGCTCGGTTTGAAAGTGAGTGCCCCATCAAGACAATGCCTCGTGAAAATAGGGCAGAGTAATTAAGCCGTTATATAACCAGTTGAAACGGAGTTCGTAGGCTGAAGTGTCTCGGCACGCCATTATTTCACCGCGGTAAGTAGGGTGGCACGAGGGTTATAGGTGATGTTCTACTGCGCGAGCCGCGAGCTGGAATCTACTCACAATCTGTACACTGCTCGGCTAGGCGCTCATTTTAACTTTTCTTTTGAGTGATTTCACTTTTCATCCAGTCCAAAGCCTAACGCCTAACGCCGTCTCGGCCTTCCAACACTGTCGGGAAAAAATCAGATTTCACGATTTTTAAGAGAGAGAGAGTAATCGCACATTTATTAACCATGTGTAGGCGGCAAACTCTCACCATCCACGATTATGCTAATTTATTCTGTAATCACTTTTGGATCTTCTCTGTAGCAGCCTTTACAAGTCAATATTAATCATTAAAAGTAAAAGTATTATTTTCTGTTTTCAATACCCAGGGTTGCCGGTCAGTCACTTGAATCACTATTAGTCACTTTTTTTCGAAATCCTTTTAATCACCTTAATTACATTTCCCAATCTTGTTTTAGATTGTATAGAAAAGAAACAGAAAATTTAAGTTATTTATGTATGGGATCTGGAGGAATGGAATCTATAAGGCAGAGTCTCATCACACTCTGGAAACTATTTGACTCAAACTAAAGACAATATTTTCTCACAATTCTACGCTAGTGACACTTTTTATTGCAAATCATTTATGAACTTCTTTTTTTTAACAAAAGATTTATTTCCTACCAGAACAAAATCAATTTTTGACAAAAATCATCAATTTTTAACTAAATACTTTGAACAGAGGATGAGGTTTTAGTCCGAATTGACTTGATGAATTTTTAGTTTATATTTTTAGTTTATAAATTTTTTAAACTAAATAGTTGAATTTTTTAACTAAACAAGATCGTTTTTTAACCAAAAAAGGAGTAGTTGTATTTTCATTAGGAAAAATAATTTTCAGTACAAAAATCATTTTCTACTAAGATATTTTGATTTTGTACCATAAATAGTTTAATTATCTACCAAATTGTGGAATTTTCCAGCAAAAAAGACGAACTTTGCACGAAACAGTTGAATGTTTAACCCAAGAATCTTAATTTCCAACAGAAAATTTCATTTTCAAAAAATCAGTTGAATTTGAATGAAAATAGTTAAATTAAAAATTTAAAACATTAATTTTTAACAAAAAGCAACGAATTTTCCAATGAAATTATAAATGTGCAACCAAAAGAATTAAATTTTAAGAAAAGTAATTAAACTTTCAACCAAGAAGTTGAATTTTCAACATAAAAAACGAATTTTCAACGAAAAATGTAATAGTGGATATTTTAACAAAAAAATATTTTAGATGTAAATAAAAAGCAGCTGAATTTAACCCACAAAAATAAATTTTCAATAAAATATTTAAATTCTCTCATAAAACAGATTAATTTTCAACCAAATAGTCCCATTTTTACAAAAAAAAATGATTTTCTACAAAAAAAGATGAATTAAAAAAAAAACATTGTCAATAAAATACATTAGTGTCAACAGAATAGTGACATTTTTACCATATTGTCGAATCTTAGAGCCGAAAATAAGAATTTTCTAGAAAACAGTCCTGTTCTTGGCCTTCCTAGAACTGCTGGTTCGCGCAGTTTCTCCGCGCACAGGGCGGAGGATGGTTGCGACTATCGCTTCGGAAGGGCCGCAGTGCGCGAGTAATCAGTCGAGTAAATTGCGTAATATTATGAATTCTAATCGAAAACGATTCAAGCAGCTTTGGCACTATACGTTTGGATTGCCCCTACTTGTCGCCAAGGCAATTTGCAGGCAACCCCTGACACTGGGCGGGAAGCGAGAGTTCGGTGTATTTCGAATATCAAAAAAGTGTATCTCATACAAACATGATTAATTTTGCATTTTCAAATTTCTAAACCCAAAAAGCTACTTTTGCATTACCAATCAGGCTCAACATTTCATCAGCCCTGAATTTCTTGAGATATGTTAAACAGAAAAAAGTTACATACACAAAAACACTTATACGGAAATTATTTTTTTTAATTGCATTTTCGAGTTACGGGATCGAATTATATCCAAATATTTCAAAAAATTAGATTAAAAAATTTAGGTAACTACAAACCTCTCTTTATGAGAAAGCAATAAAAGGATGTTAATAACAATGAGAATTCGGTTTTTTGTTTAGTTCTTACGATTTTCTCATTTCTTTAGGACCAGAAATATTGCGTTAGCCAAGATTATTTTCAATTTTATTTTCAATTTTCAATTTTCAAAAATTCAATTATTCGGTTGAAAGCTCATGCATGTTGTTGAAAATACTATTTTTTATTGAAAATTAATCCTTTTGGTTCAAAATTCATTTTTTTTTTAAATTTAACTCTTTTGTAGAAAATAAATTTTGTTTGTTAAAAATTGATATATTTTGTTGAAAATCAGATTTTTTTGGTAGAAAAACAATGTTTGGGGTAAAACGAACCCACTTGATTGAAAATTAAAATAATATTTTTTCCTAAAATTCATCTTTTTGGTTCATGATACAATTATTTGGATGATGATCGTCATCCACTAGAAAATCTTTCTTATTTGAAAGACTCATGTCAGAACTTACGAACCCTCACAAAAAGACTCAGTTATCTTTTTTCTTAATGAGTTTACAGAATCTAGTTAAAAGTACAAGAAATGATTACAGATTGAAAAATTAGAGTAAAAGAAGTTGTTCTACTTATAGTTTCATGGAAAAAGAATTTTTCTAGATGACAGCTCGCTCTATTTCACCCGACTTATTTCAAAGAGCAGGTTCGCTGGCATTCACTTCCTACGCGATTCGATAGAATTTATAGTAAATAATAATTGTAGATATTGGAAGCAAAAGTGCGGACATGAACTGTGTAATGCACCAATCAAAGAAAATATGATTGGCGTAAAAATTGGGGGGGGGGGAGTCACTAGGGCAAACAGCATAATGATACCAACGCACTATTTACCACTCGAGAAAGCCGGTATTGTTCGGAAGCCGTAGTAATTTATAATAATGACAGTCTCATACATAAGAACTTCGTAGAGATATACTGAACTGCAATTACATTTCATTTATGTCAAGAGTGTTATAAAGTCATATTATGGTGAGGTGTAAACATCATGCGGAGAAAAAAAATAAAGTAAGTCCAAGTCTACTAAAATTGATTAAGCGTTTTAGTTTTCGTTCATTTGAACGTTCAGAATTTCAAGCACATCAATTTTTGACGTTTCCACATTATCCTATTTTTTAAATTTTAATTTAAAACCATACTAGTTACGTGATTCTCCAATTAAAATTTAAATTCTTTAATTTTTAGCGCTTCGACTTAGAAATTATACAATTCAACTCCATTTTCTCATTAAATTATCCAAAATCGTTCGTATATTTTTTTAAGTTTTAGACGCTTGCAATTCGAAATTATTCCTGATTAATTGTTGATCTAAAAATATTTAAAACCTTATTTTAAATAATTATTTAATGGATTTTTAAATTTGCAATTTTTCATGTTAGGAAATAGAAATCCAAAGACATGAACGCGCTCTTTGTGCGCGTGCATTTCAAAAATTAGAATGTATCAGCTTAACATTCTTTGGTAATAATCGAAAAACAAATAAAGTAACCGAAAAGTTAGTTCCGATTTTAGAAAAAATTATTCTTCAAAAGATGTCTTATTTAATTTAAGTAAAACATAGAAAACTGTTGAATAAAACCAAAAGCTGAACATATTAATATTCCACCAAACAGTTGAATTTTTAGTAAAAAAGGCGCTACTAAGAGGTGAATTTTCAAACAAATAAGAAGAATTTTGAACCCGGCAATATTCTTCTGTCAATAGAGAAAAAATTTCAAACAAATGTTCAAATTTTCAAGACAAAAAAAGGCGAATTTTTAAAAAAATTGTTGAATTCCCACGCAATAAAATCAATTATGAACAAAGTAATTTAACTTTATACTAATTGGTTCAATTTTTGACCAAGAAGATTAATTTTCCATGAAATAGACGAATTTTCAACAAAATACAGAGATTTTCAACCCCATGGTTGAAGTTTGAAACTAAAAACAAAATGTTTCGAATACAAAACAATCAATGAAATTGGGTTTTAACAAATTGGATCAACTTTCAACCAAGTAGTTGAATTTTCGAGAAAAATGGATTTTTGATAGGGTATTTTAATTTTTTTTTTTAATACATAAATTTTCAACCAAATAGTAGAATTTATATTCAAAAGGTATGAATTGTGAACGAAAACTATAATAGTAGATTTTTCCGTCAAAAAGATTTAACTTTCAATCAAACAAGATAAACTTTCCACCAAGAAATATGACTTTTCTCTGGGACTATGAATTTGCAATTCAAAAGGACTTATTTTCTATCCAAAGAGACACATTTGAAACAAAACTTTGGAATTTTTTATTATTAAAGGTAATTTTTTGTCAAAATAGTTAGATTTTCAACAAAATAAATTCTAAACCAAAAGAGATAAGTTTTAAACTAAAAATATAATATTTGAATTTATTCCATCAAAGAAAACTAACTTTAAATAGGAAAGGTTAACTTTCTAAAAAAGAGAAATTTTCAATAAACTGCTAGAATTTTTAACTAAAAGTTACGAATCCTGAACGTGAAATATAATCTCGGACTTTTTAATTATAAATAATTAAATTTCAGTCAAACAAGGTGGATTTTCCACCAGAAAAGATTACTTTTCTATTAAAAAAACAAAAATTTCAAAAAGACGAATATTCAAACAAAAAGATTTTTCTTTTGTATGAAACAATGAGTTTCTAATTCAAAAGAAGAAATTCCCTATGTATCTTTATCTATAAATAGTTAAATTTGCAACAAAATAATTCAATTTTTATCTAAAAGAGATAAATTCTAAAGGGAAAATGCAATAGTAGACTTCTTACTAAGGAAGAGTTAACTTTCAATAAAAAAGATGATGTTTCTACTAAAGATGTATTTTCAACCAAATGGTACAATTCTCAACATACAAAAATTGAATTTTGAACAAAATCAGTTGAATTTTCATCCAAATTGTAGAATTTTTAACCAAAAGCGATGAATTCTCAATTAAAAATATAATAGTGGACTTTTTAATTACAAAAGAATGAAATTTCAACAAAAAATATTCGGATCTTCTTTTCGTTGTATTTGGACGCATGACGCAACCTGATGCAACTGAAGCACTGAGAGTGCGTACGTCGACCTGTTTGTCACGCTTGCCTGATCACATCCTCTCTTTTGGTCCCGCGACACCTCTCATCCGAAAACTGGGGAAGCCATCAGTTCTCGGAACCGACTAAATCCAGACTGATTAAATCTAAGTTCCAGTGTCAGTTGGAGAAAACCTGAAATAACATGTAAGGCTTCCAGTGCAAAAAATGAAGAAGTGCTTGTTATTAAATGTAAGGTTGACTATAATTATTTTATGGTATAATTATCCCTCTTATTTTCAGTTAGAAAAGTCCTTAATTTAAGGTAATCTCAAACTTACACTAACTTTTTAGCATAAAACTTCAGGCCTTCACTACCTGAACTTCAGTCTTTCTGTTTGCTTACTTTAATGATTGAAAGAATCCTAATTTCACATTTTATATGCTTCTTTTTAAAACATTAAAGTAAGTCCAATTTTCCACCTAAATTCAGTTTTTGTTTTTTCTGTATACCTGGAACGAGAAATTAGTTAGAATTTCTTCAGTTTCATTTACTTGTACCTTCTCGGCGACACATTGCATGTCACCAATTGAAAGTCGTTATTTATGCGAGAAGACCAGTCGATCGTTGATCTACGACACTATGACCTGGCCACACGAGACGACGACCGTGTATGTCGTTGGACGCGTTGCAGAAGGAAGAAAAAAATTATTGCGGCGACCGCGAGTAGTTGACTTCCAGTGTAAACAGACAGTGGCGTAATAGGTTTCCTAGCCGGTCTGGCTTGATCGGTTATCGAGGTGGATGCATGCCAGCTACTGCTTAGGCTTTCGAGAGGGAAAGGAATTCGCTATTTTGTCGTAAGTACGTAAGAAAAAGGGAAAGGTTGATTACACGATTAGATATGCATTTTGACCGACTCTCGCGCATGGTACCGCTGTTCTCATTACGCTCCTGATCTTCTGGACCACCCTGCTCGAAGTAAAAAGATTTTTAAAAATAAACAATTGGGGGATAAGAAAAAATAGAAATAGACTATCTTTCCTTCTATATCTCAATGCATTACACTGTATCCCTAAACCGCTATCTTTTCCTATCCCCGTTTACAACATTTTCTATCTCTTTCTCTACCTTTCGTGACCGAGGACCCTCATCTTTTTTTTTATTCCATTCTATCTCTTTGATAGAAATTTGAATCTTTGTCAATCTCCTTTTCTCTCATTCGATATCTATCCATCGAAAAGATAGGAAATTTATTAAAGAAATTAATTTGCCATTGACCACGTACGAGAATGAATACGTGACATTCATGCTTATACACCAAAATACTTGAAATTTCTTTCCATACCTTAGGCTTATTGATTAGTCGACAACTGTGTAGAAATTGGCAAAAAAATATTATCAAACCTCTGTTTATAGGCCCAAAAATGAATTTCACTTTCTTGTTACTTTTACGTCCAGTCACCTGACGGCACCATCTTCGAAGTAAAAAGATTCCGATCCTAATTCTTATATTTTTGAATAACTTTAAATCTTTATGATAGGAAGAGATAGACAAAATTTGTCGCATTGTATCTCTTTGAAAATCTCAATTTATCACATCCTATCCTACGTTTATCATCGTCAATCTGTTACTATCCCCATTTCAGTCTGAATTTCTGTCTATCTTTTTCAAATATTTCTTTCTCTGTGTCAATTCAATGTCCCATCTATCTTTTTTAATCTTCTCTTCTTTATCTTATCGCATTATAAATCTATAAATATCTATCTTCTTATATATTTTTTAAATCTAAATCCCCGTTTATCTTTTCCAATACCTGCTTCTCTATCTTATCCTATCCTTTGCCTATTGACGTCAATATTTTTCGATCTTTATTTCACTCTAAGTTTCCGTTCTTTTTAATCTCCTCATCTCTATGCCATTTTATCCTACCGATATATACTTCAATCTTTTTATATCTATTTTCAATCTAAATTCACGTCTATATTTTTCAATACCCTCTTCTATGTCTCATCCTATTCTTGATCTATCCACGTTGATATTTTTCTATCTCTCCGTCAATCTAAAATTCCCGTCTATCTTTTTTAATCTTCTCTTCTCTATCTCATCCTGTACTATATCTATCAACGTCTATCTTTTTCTTTATATTTTTCAACCGAAATTCACATCTATCCACGTCAAATGTTTTTTTCTTAATTTATCAATCTTAATTCACATCTATCTTTCACAATATCCTCTTCCCTGTTTCATCGTATAACACATCTATCAACGTCTATCTTTTTCTATATATTTTTCAACCGAAATTCACGTATATCTTTTTTAATGCCCTCTTCTATGTCTCATCCAATCCTTAATCTATCCACGTTTATATTTTTCTATCTCTCCGACAATCTACATTCCCGTCTATATTTTTTAATCTTCCTTATCTTATTGTATCCTACATCTATGAATGTCTATCGTTTTTAATCTATTTTCGAATCAAAGTTAAGGACGGTCCTTTTCCTTCCCCTCTTCTCTATCTCATCGTATCATTTATCTATTTATTTCAATCCTTTCCTATCTCTGTTAATCTAAATTCCCGTCTATCTGTTTTAATATTCCCTTCTCTATATCATCCTATGCTACATCTATGCACGTCTATCTTGTTCTATCTCTTTGTCAATCTAAATTTACACCACGTTTTCTTTCTGGTACGTAGTCAACGCCAAATTTATTTTCTTGATAAATTCCCTAAATTTTTTATGGATTTCAGAATTTTTAGCGATAGAAAAATGATAAGAGTACTAAATCATGGAAGATAGAAAAATAGATAGACAAAGATTCAAACCTATATTAAAGAGGTGAAATGAAGTAAGGAAAAATATAATAGTCCCCAGACACAAAATGTAGAAAAAGAGATAGGAAATTATTGAGACTGGGGATAAGAAAAAATAGCTTTTTTTAGACATGCAAGGGACCCACTGAAAGATAAAAGGAGAGACAGAATAGTTATATATTTTTCTGTCCCCCAATTCCTATCTTTTTCAATCGTTCTACTTTCAGCAGGGCTAAACTTTCGGGTTGACGTGAGTATATTAAGAATAGAGTGAAATAGAGAAGAGAAAATTTTAAATAATAGAAGTTAATTTAGATTGACAAAGAGATGGAAAAAGATATGCGGAAATTTCAGATTAAACGAAACAGAAAAAGATTTATATGAAGAGATAAAGGATAGAATGAGATAGAAAACAGGGTATTGAAAAGGGTAGTCGTTAATTTTGATTGAAAAATAGATTGAAAAGGATAGACATTTATAGATGTAGGATTTGATGAGATAAAGAGGATTAAAAAAGATAGACGGAAATTCAGATTGACAGAGAAATAGAAAAATATTGGCGTGGACAGATAAAGGATAGGATAAAATATAGAAGAATGTATTAAAAAAGATAGACTGGAATTTAGATTGAGAAATAGATAGGAAAAGATAGATGTTGTATATGATCAGATATAGGTTAAAAAAGTAGTGATAGTAGGGAGTCCTCTTGAAATACGCTAATAATATTAGGTAATACACTTAAAATCCACTTGTCATCCTCAGCTATTCTTTTGTGATCCTAGATAATCCACTCCAAATTCCAAGAAATAAATTTGTAATCCTCGATAATCCGCTTATAATTCTAGACAACTCACATAATAGGTAATGCGCCTGCCGTACTAGGTAATCCATAATATTAGGTAATCGGCTTCTAATCCACTTGTAATTCTATGTAATCCATTTGTAATCCTATACTTGTAATTTCACGTGTAATTCCCTTAAAACTCTAGGTAATCCGTTTGCAATACGCGAAAATTCACTTGTAATCTGCAATATTCACTGGTAATCCACTCTGAACTCTAGACAATAAACTTGTAATCTCAAGTAATCCACTTGCAACTTTAGGTAATACACTTGTAATCCACTTATAATGCTAGACAATCTACTTGTTATTTTATGCAATCCACTTGTAATCTGCGACAATCTACTTGTAATCCAGTGAAAACTCTAGGTAATCCATTTATAATCTTAAGTAAGCCACTTTCAATTTCAGGTAATACACTTTTAATCCACTTGCAATGATAGACAATCCACTTATTATTTTAGTCAATCCACTTGAAATTTGAAATAATCTACTGCTGAATCTAGGGAATCCGTTCATTTGGTTAAAGAAATTTGTAATAATATATTTAATATAATAATGTATTTAATTTGATTTAATTATATTATACATAAAAGATATATTGAATAATAATAAAGATATTTTAAATATTATGTAATTTAATTATTTGTAATTGAAAAGTCTGCTTTTATATTTTTGGTTCCAAAATTATTTCTTCAAATTAAAAATTTTATTGAAAATTCAACTATTTGGTTAAAAGTGGAACCAGTTTGTAAAAAATTCTTTCTTTTGTTTAAAAAATCTTTCGTTTGGCGAGAAATTAATTATTTAATTGATAATTATTAACTATATTGATGCAGAACACAAATTTTATTTTGTCGTATTTCCACTTTTTAAAAATGAGAAATTCATCACGAACCCGCACAAATGTATGGAAAAGGCATTTCGGTCAAATTGAGTGAAAGTTCGGGTTTCTGGTTCTTCATGTGATCCTTATCAAAAGCCGTAATGAGACAATTTCACCGAAAGACCCTTTCTACACTTTTTGTGCGGGGTCCTTCGTTCAGTATTGAATTAAACGCATTAAAATAGAAATGAGATTGACATTCCAGTAAGACATTATTTAATCCTGAAAATTTAGTTGCATCCTCATAAGTGAAATTTAATAGAATCTCAAATGTCATTTCATTTGATTGATTCGAATTTAAATTTGGAATGCCAAAAAGTCAGTGTCATCAAATGTTCAATTTGTTGCATCTGATCTTAAACAATGAAAATTGGCACTGTGCTTTAATTTCTTTTCATTTCTAAAAATTGTTGCAGCTCTAAATTACACTGAATTCAGAATACTTTTACTTTATCTACGTGCAATTAAAAATAATTTGAATTTATCAATCCACGTTATTATGAAGCATGGGAATTCGTTTTTTTTTTTTGCCTAAGATTGAAATTTATAACAAATTTTAAACTGTATTCATGAATTCGATACTTTCTAAAATGATGATGTAAAGAGTCAACTACAAAGGTTCTTTATTCCTTTTTTTATCGTTATAGTCCATTCTGGAACGATTCCTTTTTATCCATATTCCTTTTTACATTGTCTCATGCACAATTGTTTAAAACTTTTTTGTTTTCATATAACAGCATAATAATATTATTGAAATAGAACTAATTCTCTACATTTGAATAAACTGAACGTGGGTTGAATTTTATTTTTTCAAATAAATCGAGCTTTAACTCTGACATATTCACTTAGTAATTTATTCCTCTACCATTAATCTCTAGCTTAAATGCTTCCAAAGGTAAATCATAATTTTATTAGTTATAATGAGGATGTAAATCATCAGAGTATACAGATCATGAAACGATACAATAAAAAGTTATAAAACTTTTACTGTTCTTCGTGCTTTTAATTTAAATTTAGAAGAAAGGTCGATTATTATCTCCTTTTCGCTCATTGTTTCACTAAACATTGTAATTTTTGGTCTGCAAGGCATGTTGATACCTTCTGAGTTTTCTGAGCTTACTGAATTATCAAATCGTGTTTCAGATATAAGCCGATTGTAAATTGCAGTTATCTGTATCCAGTTATTAATAAATTGAAGGCCAACTTCCCAAAACAATCAAACTTATTCGTTTTTAACAAGGCATTATATAGATAACGGTAACACTTTGATCGCAATATACACTGAAAAAAAGGATTACTGGCACCAAGTGAATTTTACTTGGCTAAAGTAAGTAAAAGTCCTGTTTATTTTCAAAGATGCATTTATTAGAGGCAAATAAATACGACCTGTTGGTCGAAGGGAAATATTTCTTTGAATCAAAGAAATATTAATTGAAGAGAAAAAATATACATTTTATACCAAATGAATGATTCATTATTCGAAATGAATGTCGCATGAATTGGAATGAATATTTCTTTGAGATGGGGAAATATGAATTGAAGGAAAGAAATATATTTTAGGGTCAATCAAATGTTTTACAGGCTCAAAAAACTATTTCTCCACCGCGAATTTCTGAATATTTAAAGCACAAAAATATATCTTTTGTTTAGAAAAAATATTTCTTCGGCCTATACTATGCGCGAGTGCAATAAAGTAGTTAGTTCTTCAATTGTAGTATACATATTCTCCTAAATAAGCAACTAGATTCTTTTAACCTAAATTATAATTATCATTGTTATTAATATACATATTTAATTTAAACAAATCACATAATTTTAAATCGTGATGAACCTCAAACGGACAAATTCGATGAAAAATCCACCCCCAGCAGGAATTGAACTTGGTTCCATCGAGTGTAACGTCCACAACGTTGACCACGACGCTAACTTGACATGGAAATTGTAAGGCGGAAAACCGTATTTAAAGCTCGCCATAAATGCCAAAGAAACATTTCTTTAAATCAAAAACGTGGATATTTAATTTAACAATATATTTCTTTAATCTAAAGAAGTATTTAATTGAAACAAATGACGCCAAATTGTTAAGTTTATGACTTAAAGAAATGATTACTTCGTTGGAATAAATGTTTATTTGTTATGAATAATTTAATTCTAGTCATCAAATGAAATATTTTCTTCCACTGAAGAAATAAGAATTTGTGTAAACACAATACCTTTTTCATCTGAATATATGCTCCATTGCTATAAATTCATGAACCCTTTGTGACAAAAAAAATATACTGTAATTCAATTAATATTATTTTGAATTAAATTATTATTTCTTTGATTTAAATAAACCTAAATTCTTGATTCAAGTATGGAAAAATTATTGATTCAAACATGTCTCGAATCAGTTCAAAGAATCGAACTCTTTGAATCAAATGTGTATTTCTTTGAAAGCCAAATCACATTTCAACGAATCTAGACCTTTTGAATTAAGGAAATCATTTTATTAAATGTAAGAAATATTTATTTCAATCAAGAAAATATAGCCAAAGAATTCATTTTTTTAGATTAACGAAAGATATATACCTAGTTTAAATAAAAATTACTTCTGTTAAAGAATATTTTCTTGATGCTAAAAAATAGGATTCAAGTAAATGCATTTACTTGGTGGTAAGAATTTTTTTTCGGTGTACAGTTGCGTGCTCTTTTAATTTAAAAATTTTTCTTTTCCGTCCTGCAAAATCTTCTTTTAAATATATTTTAATAAATATTGTAATTAAATCATGGAAATATTGGTACAATCAGAAAAAATGTACTTGAACAAAAAAAACTGTTTTCTTGCATGATCGTAAAAATTTCTTTGAACCAAAAAAATTTCGTTGAATCAGTCAAATATTTGTTTGAAACAATTAATTATTTTCGTTGAATTAACCAAATCCTCCATTCATCAAAATATTTGTTAGAACAGTAAAAAAAATGTGGTAGTGCCAATCGAATATATTGATTCTCATACAATAACCACATTCTATGGTTGACCATACACATTTTTGTTTATTTAAACAAATCGCTTTTAGTGCGCAAATGCGGGCGATGAAATATTGTATTGGTCCCAAAAAACCTATCTTGTATAAAGAAAGTTTACTTGATTAAGGACAATCCAGCTTTTTAATTAAAGTACATTTTCTACAGTAATGAAATATTTTGTTGCCCGCATTAGGATATTTGTATTATTTCCTGAAAAAAAACTTATATAACGCATTCAAATATTTAAGAAAATAAGACAACAAATACGCAAGTAATTTTTTTAATAAAAATGTAAAATAAAATTATTAAAAATCTGTTGCTTTTCATAGTATTACCTTAAATAATAGAAAAGCAAGGACAATATTTGTAATAATTGATGCAAATTGATACTTTAACTTCTGAACTAATAAAAAATATTCTTTTATATTTTTTATTAATTCTGAAGGTAAGGTATCAATTTTCAGCATATTTCAACCAATAAATTTCTGTTTAAAAATATCAATTGCTAATGAAAAATACTATGACATAAAATAAAGTTGTTAACAATTTTAAGTTGAATTTTTTAAGTCAAATTATTTTTGCTTACATAACTGAATTCCAGTGAAAAAAGCTATAATGTCCTATTATTATTTGAATATTGTAAATATTCTTAGAAATCTAATGATTTTTCAATTAAAGTCTTCATTATAGAAGAACGAACACTAACATAACGTAACATAACAAAATTTCTTTAAAATTGTAAATATTTCTTAAACCTAATGGTCTTTGTTTAAAATAACCGTTTCCTGTAGAAAATGTTCACAGAACTTAAAATTCTTCCATCTTCTTTGAAATCCAAGGATTTATTTTAAATTTAATTTTTTTAATGAAAATTTTTAATGTTTAAGATAAGAGTTATATTTGAATGAAGCTTTTTAAATTGAATTGTTGTAATTTAATTTTTTCTTGAATTTACTGACTCAATGATAATCTGAAGAATAATGATTATTCGAAAAATCTCACAAATATTTTTAAATAACACATACCAATTTTTGCTGAAAAACACTAGCACAGTTAAAAGTTATTAATGCCTGTAAATGTTGATTGTCCTATACAAAAAGTATTAGATTAACATCTGAGGGCTTTTGTTTAAAAAACGAATTTTGGGTAAAACACAGCAGCATAACCTAAAATTAAAAAAAAATTGTAAATATTCTTTGCAACCTAGTCATTTTTATTAAAAATGCCAATAATTTCCCACACAAAAAACATTAACATAACAGAAAATTGTTCAGAATTGTAGATCTTCGAAATCTAATGATGTTTGTTTAAAATTAATTTTATGTTAAAAACAGTAATATAAACTAAAATATTTCAAATCTCGTTCAAACTATAATTATTATTATTTTAAAATACCAAATTTTTGTACAAGCCATTAACGTAACCAAGAATTTTTCAAAGATTGTGAACCACAAAAATCTAATAATTTTTGCTTAAAATTTCGATTACCGGTTAAAAATCGCTAAGAAAACCGAGTAACCTAAATTGTTAAACAATTTTTAATCTTTAAAATCTAACATCTTTTTATTAAAAATACGCTTTTTCGATGTGACAGGCTAACATAACCTAAAATTGTTGAAAATGCGGAATCTTAAGGATAATTTTTGTAGTATCGCATTCTGGTTTTTCATCGCTCAGGGAACATAAACTGAGTACTAAATTCATTATTTTATAATATTTTTACATAAATATACTATTCTGACAACTTTTTCTTGTAACTGCATGAAAAATATATTTTTTTTACTGTGAAAAATAGAATATGGTGATCAACCCGCTGTGATCAGACGAGTTTAGAAATAAAAAAATTGTTTTTTTTTTAAAAAGCGTTCAATTTGTATAATCATCTATACAAATTCGTTTGCATCGCATTTGCAGTAAGTATTTCAAATAAGACAGATTTTGCAGTCAAGAGAGAAAACAAATTTCAACCAAACTGTTAATTTTTCCAACAACAAGATGAATTTGCCACCAGAAAACACAAATTTTCAACAGCATAGATTAATCCAGTAATATAAAGCTAATTTAACAAATGAAAAACATTGTTATTTAATTTTATAACGATTCAAACAAATATGAGCATTCTCTCAAGAAAATTAGCTGACACATCCAGGTTTTCCAGGTTTTCCAGTTAAGTAGATAGCTAGTTATCATTCATAAGTGTTCTATGGATCTAGAATAGATGCTCATTAAAATTGATCTTCTGTTGTCGTCAGTGATTGATAGTTCAATTCCGAACATGTTTTTCATTCGTCTCGAGAATGTTTTCCCTAAGGCAGGTTTTATGAGAGTCGTTCTGCATCGTAGGCACGATTTTGCTGGTACCATTCGTCATGCGGAACCCAGTCTGTAAGTTCTGAAGTAACCCATCCAGTCAGGAACAGTCGGTCGTTTCAGGACGCCTTACGAATTCGTAACGAAGCTTCACCGATCTCCAGGCTCTGTAAATGTAAACGAAGGAAGGCTCAACACATTCACATAGACTATTATGGATGAAGACTCATACAAAATGAGACTGAGGTAGTAGTGATGTAGATTGTGGTTCTCCCATTTACCCAGTTCCCCGCTCGCGAATGTACAAGTTATGTAACCAAGTGAAAGTGGCACAACACTGAGTACCAGCATCGGCTGTGAACCACCAACAACATCTACTATCGACGCCAATCCGATCCCAAACGATTCGATCTTGCCCGATTCAAACTTCTTTAAAGCACAAGGATCATCCTCCTCGATCCTTTCCTGCTTCGAGGATCCTTTGTTTCTTAACTCATCTTCTTCCGCAGTTGATGGGAATGATAGGTGTTTCAAATCGCTTGTTTGGAAGATCAGCTGAAGGAAATCAAAGCAATTATCGAGACAGCGGGAGATTGTTAACTTTGGTCACATCAATAAGCGCTGTCTATCAGCGAGATTATGACAAAAGGTGCGATAGGATTAGAAACACTTGGGAAAACGACTTCAAATTATTCCCTATTGGTAGGTCTATAAACTACGCATATAACCAATTTATAGAGACCTAAGACACATAAGCCGCATCAGTTGATAACATAATCATATTTGCAGTTTAGATCAGCATTTAGCAAAACTAAATTCATCAGCTAACGAAGGTTGACTTCTTGCTCTAGAATCAAAAAACGCTAACTGCTGCAATCTCAGCCCTCCAGAAACGCTCAATTATTTCCTTTTTTAACTATCTATACAACAATTACTATGTATGTGCAGGTTCTTTATGTCTGCACGAATTAATTTTAAAAACTCTCTTCTATGTAAATGGGATCTATTGATCAGAATTGATAAACTGTAAAAGCTTTTCATCATCATATCAGCACTTGTTTGAGGCTAAGTCTTCTATCAACCCAAAGAAACTAATACCAAGGCAGAGAATCCTGACACTTGAGAAAAACTAGATCAATCTTAGTTGAAAAAAAAACATACTGAATTCTGTTTAAGTGAAGGTGATTTGAAATTTTTTTCTGTTCAACAACATCTCTCGTATCTCGATGAAATATGTATTGTTGCAAGAGCAACAATTCTGAAAAAGAAACACTGTTGACCATTCTTAGATTTTTAAGAGTCTAAAAGTCTAAAAAATGTCAAAAATTTAATTGCATTACTTGTATATTTGTGAATGCAAACCAAATTTGAAATATAATCTCCCGTAAATCTTTCTACCCTTAGAAAATTGGGTAACCAGATGTAAAGATTAACAGGAAGTCTTTTATATCATTAGATAGTTCCTTATCATTCTAACCCAATCTTTTTATAAGTGAGAGTGGTTATCAGTGGATTGAATGATTTTCAAATTTGTGTTTCAGCTGAAATGTTACGTAATTCATGACGTTAAATCACTTCCAGGTATAACAAAATTCCTTGTTTTGGGCTGAATTCAACTGTTTTTTATTTATAACTAAATTATTTTAGGTTGCAATATCAACTATTACACTTTTTGTTGAGAAATTATCCTTTTTGTTAAAAAAGGTAACTTAGACTCTTTTAAAAAAATTTTGTTGTGGTTGAAGATTCATAATTTCAATTGAAAATGTATCTTCCTGGCTGAAAGTTAACTTCTTGCTTATAAATTCAACTATTCTGTAAAATATTTATAATTTTAATCGAATATTCAATTTTTTAATTTATAATCCATCTGTTTGTTTGAAAATTTAACTGTTTCGTTGATAAATCTTTGTTTTTTAATGAAAATTAATTTTTAACTAAAAATTTAAGTGCTAATGAAGAATATTTATTTATATTGTTGAAAAATTTTTTTATGTTGAATATTTTTAAATGAAAAGTTAACTGATCCATTCAAATATTTTAACTTTTTAGTTGAAAAATCCTCTCTCGGGTTGAAAATAATTTGTTTTATTTAAACTTTAAATATTACATTTTTAGTTGAAGATTGATCTTTTTTAGTGGAAAATACCTGTATTTGAAATAAATCTTCTCTTTTTTGGTCGAAATTTAATCATCTTGGTTGAAAATACATCTCTTTTGTAAATAAATTTGAACTATTTACTTTTGTAAATAAATAAAAATTTATCTCTGAAGTTGAAAATTTAATTTTTTTTGCTGATAATCCGAACTTTTTTTGCAATAGAATTTTTGTAAACTGAAAGTTAACTCTTCCAGTTAAATATTAAATTATTTTGGTGGAAAATTTATCTCTTTCTTTAAAAATTATCATTTTTTAATGGATATTTAACTATTTAATTTTGATTTAAAAGTTATCTTTGTTAATCGAAAATCAAAGTACTGTGTTAAATATTCTTAATTTGTGGTAGAAAATTAGGTTTTATGGTTGAAAATTTAACTATCTCAGTTGAAGATTCATCATTTAAAATAATTTGATATCAATATTTTTTGTCTACCGGTCTAAAATCGATATTTTTTAATATTAATTTTTTAAGTTATGAAAACATTGTTGTCAAGTTCCGCTGGGATCCAAAGGCAGGTTATCTATTTGGTTAAAAATTTAATTGTTTTAACTGTTTAACTGGTCCGATTAACAATTGTAGTATTTTCTTCAAAACATGTTTTTTGTGTTTAACAATTATTTTGTTGGGCTGTAAAGTGAACTAATACAGTTGAATATGACAAATTTTCAGTTAAAAATACTTCTCTTCAGTTGAAAATTAGTTTTTTTAACTGAAAATTTAACGGTTTAAGTTTTGTTTTAAAATTTATCATTTTTAGTTCAAAATTTTTCTCTTTTGGTTCAATTTTCAGCATTTTTGGTTCAAAGTACAACTATTTTCTTTTTTGTATAAAATTCATATTTTTCGTTGGATTGAAGTATTTTTATTATAAATGTTAGGAATTTGAAAGGTTTCTAAATTCATGTAATAAACAACCAGATTACTTTCAATTTAATTTGTGTGTTCTAATATAATTTTTAGATTCCAATTACATTTTTTTTCACTAACCACATTAATTTTAGTTTAAAGAATATAGTTCCTTGCTTTCGTGAAAAGCACATTATTTACCCTCTTTTAAAAGGATGTCTACTCACCTGGAAAATATGTTTCATTCAAAATATTAATATTTTGAATTGTACTCAATTTTAGATATAGGAAGATAAAATAAAAATCTAATTCAATTATTCTTCAAATTCATGGAATTTATTCAAATGTTTAGTGTAATTAATTCAGTATTTTTAGTAATAATTCGACGTTTTAATTTGTTAATATAATTTTCCAATGCTTTCTCAACTAATATAAAAGCAAATCCCTAGGTACTTATTACATTAATAAATTACTTATCTTCTAATGAAATTATATTTACAAATAAAAAAACAGTTATTTAATTTTACATATGAAGTCGATTGTTTAAAAAGGCTTCTTACTATAAAAATGTATACCAGAAAAATCAAGAGATACTTAAAGAAAATTTGGAATTATGAAGGATTTTTTTCAGGCTTCACGTGAAATAAAAAAAATAAAACATTGCATATATAACAAAAACAAAATTATAATGAAATGATTTCGTATATTGTGATAGTCCATTTTTATTGCAATATTTTTTGTATACAGTTTTTGACACCTCCCTTCATGTTTCGAACACAGGAGTTGATTTTTTTCAGATTTAAAGTTCATTGTTATTTCATAACTTCTTCGATATTTAAAAAAAATTACCGTCACCAGGGGTCGT
>NC_046664.1:48977815-48989786 GCF_010883055.1 Belonocnema kinseyi
ATCGCTAAAGATTTACTGCAAGGAGATATTCGAGAAAATTTATTACTGGAACTGTGGAGATAAGTGTTCACCTATAGTCGTTATAAGTGCGCAAGATACATTATTTACATAGTTTACACCAAAAGCAATGTTTTCACTTTAAAATCGCCAATTCCAATCCGCCATTTGCAACTTCAGAATAAGCCTAGATTCTTATATCTTATTATTAATAGCTTATTTCGTCATAAATTCTAGTTATAAGCAAATTTATATTTCAATCAGATGCTGTACATATTACAGCTATACTTTTCTAATTGAATACCCATACTCACTTGTCCCGGTTACGTAACCCGAAACTTCCAAATACGATCACAGGAATTCGAAAAACCTGTTTACTTTTCCTTTCATGTCTATAAATTAACTAAAATATTTTTTTCCTTGATGGACAGGACCTTTTCCAACAAAAATTTCTCAATTGAGCAATTTATTACCAACGCCCCCCCCCCCCCTTCCGCTCGGAGCTCTTTGTCACTTGCTTTATTAAAGTCACTCACTGCTTCCTTTTTCCAAATTAAAAAATTTTATACTGCATCTTTCGAAATTAAATAATATTATGCTAGAGATATTCAT
Organism: Belonocnema kinseyi; assembly: GCF_010883055.1. Taxonomy (NCBI): domain Eukaryota; kingdom Metazoa; phylum Arthropoda; class Insecta; order Hymenoptera; family Cynipidae; genus Belonocnema; species Belonocnema kinseyi. Next base: position 48,978,425 of record NC_046664.1, read on the forward strand.
ACTTTAATTATTGTTGCTTCCAAAATTTAATTATTTCTAATTTTCCAACTTTAAATTATGTAAAAATTATTAGATATTAAAATTCCTACGTTCGCATTGAATCTATTATTAATCCGAAAGTTTAAAATTGAACAAATAAAAGCGCTAAACATTTTTGAACTGAAATATTCAAAATTATGAGGAGTTTCATGATAGAATTATATTATTATTACACCATTAAGCCATTTCCCTTTCGGGATACAGTTTACAAAAAAATTAAAATTCTTGAATTGAAAAAGGTAATGAAGAAAGATTTCAATCACAAAGTTCTTTTGTTGTTCAAAATTCCAAATTCAAGGGATTGAATAATTTACAATTGGAAAATTTCGAAATACAACTATATACTTTAATTTAAATTTTAAAAAATGTATTGGGGATTTAAAAAACACTCTAACTTAAAGATTTTTATTATAAGGAGAAATAAGAAATGCTGAAAATCTATGTAGAATCTCATCAAAATGTTTTCGTTTCCCATAAATTCTTCGATTTTTAAATTGAAACATACATTATACAAAGTGCAACAATTTTAATTTTCAAACTTTACATTAGGGTGGCCCAAAAAAAGCTTCTTTTTTTCTTTATCTTACCCCTATATTTCCTTTTGTTTGGTGTAAAGATAAATTGTCATTTTTTTTAATAAATTAAAAATATTAACCCGTAACCGATACGTTATCCGCCTTGTAATTATAGTTGAGTTAACCGAACTTCCTGATTAATCAGGGCATATTCTGCTTTTTTATTGCTGTCCTGATTTTTTGATTTTTTTTTGCTATATCCAGATTTCTCATGAACCAAAACGAAAGTTCGATGTTTTTATTTCACGGGTCTGAATTTAGATTTTACTCAATTATTATGGATCAAACATAAAATTGTATTATTTGATTTAAAATTCAACAATTTTGTTAAAAACAAAAAACTCAATCTTTTTTGTTAAAAATTCGTCTCTTTGAGTTGATTCAACTATTTGATCGAGTATTAATTTTGTGGTTGAAAATTCGTATTTTCAGTTTGAAAATTCAACTGTTTCCAAAATCATTCGTCGCTTAAGGATTAAAATTACAACTTTTAAGTTGACTTTATCCTTTTTATTGACTTAAGAATCTTTCATGGTTAAAAATTTTACTTTTTGTTTTAAAAATTCATCTCTTTTCGTTGAAATTCCATCTTCTTTAGCTAAAAATGCAACTGCTTGGTTGGCAACTAATCATTTTTTATCGAGGAGTTTCAAATTAAAATCTATTCTGGTTTTTAATTGGAAGAAAATTAATTTTTATCTAGAAATTTAACTATTTTATTTTTGGTTTAGAATTGATCTTCAGACTTGAAAATTTATAGTTTTTGTGGAAGATTCAACTATTTGGTTCAACATTCGTTATCTGTATTGAAAATTCATCATTATTTTTGAAGATTTATTTCTTTAGTTAAAAACTTAATTAATTTATTAAGAGTTTGTCTTTTATAGTAGAATATGTATCTTCTTGTTATAAAAATGATTTTTTTTATTTGAAAATTCAACCACATGCTTGAAATTGAAACCAGTTTCTTAAAAATCTATTTCTGTGTTTGAACACTCATATTTTTAGTTAAAACTTCATCTCTGGTTGAAAATAAAGTTTTTTGATTGAAAATTTAAATATTTATTCAAAAATTCATCTTTTCAAATTCACCTATTTGATTAACAATTTAATTAGTTTAGTGGCAATTTATTTTTTGTTAAAAATAAATTTGTTTATATGCAAATTATTTTGTCAAAAATTTTTCCTCAGTGTGTCACAACTGGATGTATTTTTTTGAGAAATCGCTTTTTCGTGCAGAATATTAAACATTTTTTTTAAATAATTTTTTAACTTAAAATTTCGCTGCTTTATTTTTGGTTGAGAATTCATCTTTCTCAGGTGAAAATTGTTGTATTGTGTTGAAAATTGATGTATTGTTTTGAAAATTAATTTTCTTGTTTGAAACTTTAACTATTTGGTCGAAAATTTGTTCTTTTTTCGTTACAATTAATTTTTAATTGTAAATATGACTATTTCATTTTTAGTTGAAAATTTATGTAGTTTCTTTAAAAATTTGTCCTTTTTGGTGAAAAATCATCTTTTTGTTTAAAATTCATCTTTTTTATTAAAAATTCAACTATTTAGCTCAAAATTTATTTTCTGTAGGAAAGAGAGGAAGAGAAATTCCAGAAGATTCATCATTATAGTTGAAAATTTATTTCTTTGGTTAAATATTTGACAACTTTCAACTATTTGAACGAAAGTTGAACTGGTTAATTAAAAATTCATTTATTTTGTTTTCAAGATTCCTAATGTTACTTAAAATTGATCTCTTCGGTTAAATATTTCACTATTTGGTTAAACAAATTTTTGTTATTAAAATTCATTCAACTTCTTCGGTTACTTATTTAACTGTTTTGATGAACAATCGTTTCTGTATTGTTAAAAATTAATTATTTGTCTTTTTTATGCAAAACATTGATTTTTTTTTGTTGAAGGCTCCTTTCCTTGTTTGAGGATTCGACTATTTTATTGAAAATTCTTTTTTAATTCAATTCAACTGGTTAAAAATTAGTTTCTTTTGTTAAAAATTAATTTTTTAAGCTGAAAATTAAATTATTCTATTTTAAGCTTCAAAGTTACCTTTTTTAGTTGAAAATGCAACTATTTCATTGACCATTTATTCTTCTTGATTCAAAATTATCTATCTTGTCGAAAATGCATCTTTTCGAGTATAAATGCAACTATTTTTTTAAACACTCGACTTTTCAGATTTAAATCTAAATTCTTTGTTCAAAATTAGTCTTATAGTAGAAAAATAATCCTCTTGGTTGAAAATGATTTGTATTTGTAAGTTAGAAATTCTATTATTTGGTTGAAAATTTAACGATTTCGTTGAAAATTTAATTATTTCGTTGAAAGTTCAACCATTTAGTTATTAAAGCAACTGTTTGGTAGAAAATTACTTTTTTTGTAGAAAAAAATTTTTTTAAAAGAATTCATTCTCCTCATACTCCTCTATTTTTGTGAAAAACACCCTATTGTTTTTTTGTGTGGTGAAGGTTAAAGCAAAACTACGTTCATCAACAAGGGACGAAGGGGGAAGGGGTCCGAAAATAATTTTTTCTTTAAATTACCCTAATGTCTATCCATATAAAATCTAGTATCTGTATTCTGTAATCGACGGGGATTAAAAGTTCATAAGAAAGTAAAGGTGAATTGACATGATTCGCGTGCAGTGGAATTGACACGTAACGCTTTACTTAGGCGAAAGTAGCGTCAAGGTCGTATATTAACCATTTCTAAGAACGTAGAAAATCGAGAAAAAAACGCCAGCTCATTAACATAATTTGCCTTACGTTACACGTGGCACGCGTGAAAGGATATATCTGGCTTTGCATTTAAACTTTATATTTTATGTAGATTATAAACCTTCCCAATCCGGTCCATTCTGGCAAATTCTATCCACTTTTCCCTAAATTATCTCCGACGAGGTATTCACTCGTTAAAAACCTGTACGGAGTAATATATATTACGCCTTATTACGCATTCCACGCCTTATTGCTCATTATTACGCATTATTACGCATAGTAATCGCATTATTATTTTCTTTTACGCAATTATCACGCATGCAGTGAGGGTACGTGGGTTAGCGCTCGAAAATGATTAGGATTTTATAGAATAGCATTTAGAATTGATAGACATACAGCTTGGCTACCGAAGCTAAAAAAAGTGTTCAAAAATTTCTTGTGTGCAAAGTTTTCCTGAATTTAGATTTTTTGACATGCCTTAACGTCAAAAAGTTTTTCCAATATTTTCCGGATATTTATCAATTATTTCCTAAAAGATAATTCATGTTTACTAATTCAGCCCTGTTTTCGGAAAATATTGTTAACACCTTTATGAATAGGAAAAGTTCATATATTAATCTTTTTTGTTATAATTATTCATTCATTATTAATAATTAATCTATGTCTTCATGGTTATTTATATTATTTATGGACAAGTGTTTAAGAATGGCTCTCTTCGACGAAGAGGGTGTGGATCTCGAAACAATAAGGGTACGTGGGTTAGCGTTCGCAGATGATAAGGTTGGTATGGCAGAGTCTATCGAAGACCTACAAAGAATGTTGAATAAACTAGATGCAAGCATGAAGAGCATGGGCCTCAAAATTAATGAAAATAAAACAAAAACTATGGTGTTCGAAGGAAAGAGTGAGAAAACACTATTCAATATTTTATTAAATGATGAGAGAATTGAACAAGTTGATAAGTTCGTATACCTTGGTAGCTTGTTTACTAGGGAAGGGAAGATAGATGAGGAATTAGATAGGCGAATAAATGAAGGTAAGAAGGCAGAAGAGACGCTAGTAGACACATGGGAAAGAAATCGGTTAAGATGGTTCGGACATGTTGAGAGAATGCCAAATGAACGACTAACGAAACAAGTGTATGAAGGTAAAGTAAATGGCAGCGTACCCAGAGGTAGACCGCGGAAACAATGGTTAGAATGTGTAAATGAGCCCTTAGTTAGAAGAGACATAAGAAGTCACAGAAACACAAGAGCCTGCATGAAAAAATGCATGGACATAAAAGAAGCTAGGGAAGTATGCCAGGACAGGAAAGTATGACGGCAAATAGTTAATGAAAAGAGTGTCAGTACAGTGAATGACGCCTGAAACAAAGACCTTGGCTACCAATGGACCCAAGTAGGGAACCTTACATAACGACTTCGTGAGTTTCTTCGCTTGGGGTGATTGCTAGAGAGATTGATCAGCAACCTGGGTCGGAGTAGTGTTGCAGAACGAACGTGTCATTTACTTAAATAGCACGAGAATTCTGGATCACTCTAAAAAATCTCTATCCCTTCCACACACTACTCCTTTCCCCTACCGAGTGAGTCACGCCTACCCCGAAAGGGAAATGGCTTAATGGTATAATAATAATAATAATCATGAATTTAACTTTCAACCAAGTATTCAAATTTTTCACCAAAAAAGATGATTGTTTAACAAGATAGTTACATTTTCAAGAAAATAATTAAGTTTTTAACCAAATAGACGAATTTTTACACAACGAAGTGTTATCTAAGTTCGTAACTTTACTTCCAGTGACTTCGTCTGCCCCCTCAAATTGGTAACGCAGTTTGTTGACAATCCCCTACTTTCATTTAAAAGAAGTAATTCTTCCATTATTCCCTTATTTTCGTGAAAAATCACTCTATTTGGAATAATAAATACAACAATTTATTAAAGTAGTATAATTATAACCGTACGACGCTACTTACCGACCAATGGTAATTACCTGATGTCGGTAACTTAACGTAGAACAGAACTTTACTCGGTTGGTAACTGGCGTCGTACCACTGTAGTTATACTACTTATTGATACTAAATTTTTAACTTTTTTGTATCAATATCTTTTGAATTTGAGTCAGAAAAAATGAAACTGCTCTTGAGCAAGTTTTTTTTAAATCATAACACTTTTTTAAATTAGAATAAGAACACTTTTGTCTTATAGTTATTGTTAGAAAATAAAGTGTCTTACTTTGAGTGTTGAGAGCAAACGCTTAGTGCTTCGAATCATTTGCTCTCCTTTTCCTTTAAAAACGATTTGCGTCTAGATAGTGAGTTTGGTTTTCAAATCGCTGAAAGGTCTTAATTGAAAATACTTGAACGGTATCCCCCGATCAACGAGAATACTTCTAGGTGGTCGAGGGTAAATTTAGCGACGAGCAACGAATTCGGTTCAACGTCTCCCGGAACTTGGCTCTCCGATTTTCAGGGCAGGCGCCCTTACCTTAAAAGTTCAGCCTCAAATCTAAACCCCATTTTTATTATTGATAATAATTATGTTATTAAAAATCGATAAATACTTTAAAAACCAGCACTAAGATTAACAAATAGGAGCCTATTTTGCCGCGATAGGAAAACGACTGAGTTTTCACGATAATTAGGGAATACATTTTTTCAATCAAAATAAAGTATGGTTACTATATTGAGTTCATTATGAAATTTTTAGGAATTTAAGCCAAAATATATTCTATTTTCAACAAAATGTTTGAATTTTGCAACCAAAAAATGTTAGCTGTCTATATAAAACGATGAATCTTTAACAAAAATGTTAATTTTCAAACAAAAAGATAATTTTTTAAACAAATAGGTTTTTTAACTATTTTACTTTTGTTTGTGAATTTATCTTTGCAGAAAACTGATCGTTTTCTTCAAAAATTCATCTTTGGAGTAGGAAATTCATCTCTTTGGTTAAAAATATTAATATTTTGTTAAAGAATCGTGGATTTTTTGGTTTTAAATATATTTTTTACTTGAAAACGTAATTATTCCAGTTGAATGCTCATAATTTTAGTAAAATATTCATCTTTCTTGTTTAAAATGGATCTAGTTTATTAAACATTCGTTTCTTTTTGTTAAAAACATCAATTTTTTTAATCGAAAATGTAATTTTTTAATTTCTGGTTGAAATTTTATCTTTTTGAGTTAAAGATTAAGCTGTTAAGTGAAAATTCATGTTTTTGGTTGAAAAATCAATTATTTCTTTAAAAATTTATGCGCTTTGTGAAGATTTCGTGCTTTTGGAAGAAAATTAATGTTTTTGCTTCAAAGGGTATCTTTTTGCTTGAAAGTGCTTTTTCTTTAGGTATAAATTGACCTTTTTTACTAAAAATTCAACTGTTTCATTTTTTGTTGAAAATTTACCTTTTTACTTTCTCCACAGCGAAGGTAGTAAATATTTATTAAATTTGAGAGTTATAGCAGAGTTCAACATTCACAAAATTAAAGAAAAAAACCAAGATGAACATTTCGAACCAAACAACGCATGATGCGAAAAAAAAGATTTGCATATTCTTTGTTAATTACTTTTTGATAGGACGCATATTCTTTATTTTTAAAAAACAATATTAAAAATAAAACAATTAAATTTTTTGACAAACGACACGAGCTGCGAAAAGAATAAACAGAATAATGTTGTTGACCCAAAAAAAGTTACAGATTTATTATTAATAATTTTTGATAGGATGCGTATTTTTTGTGTTAATCGTGAAAAAATGACATTAACAATAAAAGAATTACATTTCTGGAAAAACTTCGCAAGGTAAAAAAACTAGAAGAGAAAAGTAGTACACATCAAAAACATCAACAATTTTTTATTATTCTTTTTCGGATAAAACGCTTAGTTTTTGTTTTAATCGTAACAAATAATATTAAAAATTAAAAATTACATTTTTGGACAAATGACATAAGCCGTGAAAAAGATTAATATAGAAAAGTTGCTCAGGCAGAAAATATCTACAAATTTGTCTGAAATAATTTCTTGACAGGGCGCGTAGTTCTCGTTTAAATCATTAAAAAATATCATTAGAAACAAAAAAATAGATTTTTTGGAAAAACCACACAAGGTACGAAAAAAAAATGAAAAGACAAAAGCTGTTCTGCTTAAAAATATACATATTGGCTATAAACTTTTGTTTTAAAAATTCATTAAAAAAAAAAAATTATTTGAAAATACTACACAAGGTACAATAACATTTTATTTAATAAACTATTTTGCCTAAATTATATCTACAAATTTTCTTTTAACCACTTTACGCCAGGATTTGTATTTTTGGTTTTGAATAGTAGTAAAAAATGAAATTGAAAATAAACAAATTAAATTTATGGAAAAATGATACGAATTGCAATGAAAAAGTATAATAAAAACATTTTTTTAATAAGCTGCGCAAGTTATTAATTATAAAAACAAAGCAATGAAAGTACGTCTCTTTCAATTCTAATGCATATTATGAATTGCAATAATATAATTTTATTGAGGTGATACATTTTTTAGGGTAGTCGAGAATACAAATTAATGCAAAATAAGGAGCAAATATTAAAGTAATCATGATGAGTAAAATTTGTACTTTATTTTGCAATACTAAATAAGTAACCCCAGGCCGAGGTATAGTTGGACAAAATCGATTGTGAAGCACGAGATATGTGATCAGAAATTGTTCGGTAAAGCCGAAGGGGCTTTAACGAAAGAGAATTCACAATCACAAAATTAAATTTTTCGATGCTTTGACATTTAATTATAAAATGTTTGTAGGCACGTTAAAACTTGCGAGCGAAGCGATCTGCGCGCCATGAGAATGTTCTCGAACACCAGACAGATTTTTGTTCAACGTTTACTTATTTGAATGATGCATAATTTTAGTAGAAAATGTATCTATTTTGCTGAATATTGAACTATATTTTTGACCATTCGTTTTTTATTAATTAAATTTTTGGTTTGGAAATGTAACTATTCCATTTCTTATTAAAAATTACATTTTTTAGTTAAAATTAAACTTTTTGGTTTTAAATTCATATTATCTGGTCAAAATTTATATTCTGGTTTATAAATATACGTTTTTGATTAAAAATTAAACTATTTGGTTAAAAGTAATCTCCTTTGTGGAAGATTGAACAATTTTGTTTAAAAGTATTCTTTTTGGTTTAAAATTCAATGGTTTTGTTAAAGAATCGTTGGTTTTTGTTTAAAAATATAACTATGTTTTAACTGAAAGTTAAACTATTCCAGTTAAAAATTTATAATTTTAGTTGGAAATACATATGCTTGGTTGAAAAATAAACTATTTTGTTTGAAATTCGATTTCTTCGGTAGAAAATTAATTTTCTAGTTAAGAATGTAACTATTCCATTTTTGCTTGAAAACTATTTTGCTAAGAATAAATTTTTTCGCTAAAAATTCTTATTTTTTGCTTTTAAATATTCAATTTATGTACGGGAAATTCGTCTTTCGGTTTCAAGGTTCAACATTTTAGGTGAAAATTTTTTCTTTCATGACTGAAAAATCTTTATTTATTAAACCTTCGTCTTTTTATATTTTAATAATTTTTTTTATATTTCGGAGAGTCCACCCTAAGTATATAATGATCCTACCTTAGATACTCATTAATTATAAGCACAATTGTGAGTAAAAGAATCAATTCCTATTTTAATATTTCGACCCGAATCATTTCTTAACAATAACTTACATTAAATACATTATTTTACATACATAAATATTTTATGTTATTGGTTATCTACTGTAGGATCATTATCTACTGTAGAGTCGTTTCCAAAAATTTTATCTTTTCGTGTCGAAATATTAACAATTACACTTTTTTGTAAAGAATACATCATTTTGAGTTCATTGTTAAGAATTAAACTTCAATGGTAGAAAAGGCTTTAATTGAACTTTTTTGGTTGAAAATTAATCTTTTGTTGAAAATTCAACTATTTGATTTAAAGGAGGAGGTGGGTGAGAAGTCTGTAGAATCCTATCCAGTCTTCAATTTCCATAATTTGCAATTAGTATACCAATCGGTAGCTGCACCTACATTACCTTCACCTCATCACCATTGACTCGCTATGTTCCACTGCAAGAGAACTATCGACATATAAATACATACATACATACATACATACATGCATACATACATACGAACATATATATAATGTAAGTATTTATGTATGTGTATGTATATGCATTCTCATAAGTACCCTGCATGCGTTCATGAACATAAGTAGTAGGTACGTGCGTTTCACATGCATAAGTATGTAGTATTAAGTATTGTTATGTGTAAGGTGGTGTGAGTGTAAGAGCACCATTGTTGGGTAAGTTACTTTTTTTGAGTAACTTGTTACAATTACTTGGTAAAGTAACTTGAAGTTACCTAATAAATTACGTATGCCACTTCCTTAATTTTATAATTTAAAAATCAAAATAATTAAGATGATAATTCATAACAATTTAATTTTTAAAAAAACAGGCGTGAGCTAAAGTAAGATTTTCAGTCGAATTTTTTAACCTAGCAGTTCTACTTTCAACCAAAAAATATGAACTTTTTTTACCGAAAGAAATTAATTTTTTAGCCAAGAGGAGCAATTTTCAATTAAAAATTTTTTTTAACCGCATTTGAACTTTTTACCAAGATAGTTAAAATTTTAACAAATTACATGATTTTTTAATCCAAAAAAGTTAATTCTCTACCAAATAGATCAATTTTCTAGCAAAATGTTTGAACCTGAGTTGAATTTGAGTTTAAAACAGAAATGTTAAATTTTTAACAAAGTGATGTATTTTCAATTAAAATTATGAATTTTTCTCAAAACAACTAAGCTTTTAACAAATTAGATGAACTTTTATCTAAGCAGTCAAATTTTCAACCAGAAAACAAGAATAGTATCTTTTATAAATGTAATGAAAGAATACTTCAGGTACAAATTAAAAATTTTGAAATTTATTAATTATTTAAAAAAGACTTTTCTACCATAAAATATGTCTTTAACAAAATGCTTGACTTTTGAACCAAAAAAATTAAATATTTAACCTTAAATGACGAATTCTAAAAAAAGTATAATAGTTGATATTTCAACAAAAAAAAAGATGAAAATTCATTTAAAAATGAATTCTAAAACCAAATAGACGAATTTTCATCAAATAAAGATTTTTCAGTCATGAAAGAAAAAAATTCTCACCTAATTTGTGGAACCTTGAAACCAAAAGACGAATCATCTTGAATTGAATTTTCAACCAAAAAAATTGAATTTCCGCAAAAAAAATGGATTTTCAACAAAATAATTGAATAATCAACCAAAGAAGTAAACCTTAATGCAAAAATAAAGTTTTCGGAAGTAGTTACATTTTTCTCCACGCAGCTGAATTTTCAGTTTAAAAATATCAGTTTTCAACAAAATCGTGTAACTTTTAACCAAAGAGATGAATTTTCAACTAAAAATATAAATCCTTAACAAAAAAGTGTTTCAGCCGAACTTTTCAGGAAATATATTTGAATCCTATGGCAAAGAAGATTAATTTTTAACCAGACAGTTAAATTTGTGTACAAGAAATGTGAAATTTCTACTGAGACCAATTAATTTTCAAATAAAAAAAAAAATTATCAACAACAAAATTTGAGTTTCCTTATAAATAAAAAAGATTTCGGTTTTACTTTTCAACGTCAAAATATGAGTTTTAAACAAGAAGTTAATTTTCTACAAAGATACTTGTATTTTCAACTGAAAACTAGGAATTTTCAACCAAAAGGGAGGATTTTTTAACACAATTGTTAAATATTTATCGAAACAGTATCATTTTTATCTAACAAAGATGCAATTTCTACTAAGATAGATGAAGGTTTAAATTAAAAAGACAAATTTGAAAAAAGTGTATTTGAATTTTCAGCCAAAAACGATAAATTTTCAACAAAGCAGTTCCATTTTTATGCAAGAAAAATACAGTTTCGACTAAAATAGGTAAATCATTTTTGTAATTAAAAAGACAAAT
>NC_046664.1:48989886-49018848 GCF_010883055.1 Belonocnema kinseyi
ATTATATTATTTTGTGTATATATTCTAATTCTCATCCAACAAAATTTACGTATAACGTTTCAACATCAAAATATTAGTTATAAATAAGAAGTAATTTTTCTACGGATATACTTGAATGTTTGACCCAAAAAGACGAAATTTAAAAAAAAATGAATTTTCAACCAAAAAGATAACTTATTAATAAATTTATCGAATTTTCAAACTAAATACAAAATTATAAATAAAATGATAATCTCCAAGAGGAACCAAAAAAACAATAAATAGAAATACAAGGCAATTGAATTACTAACGAAGAAAAATCGCTAACCGACTGTTCATTTTTCTGTGTATTAATATTCAGAGACCAGAATCGTAAACTTGTAACATTTTTAACTTAGAATCTTTCAAAAAAGGATAAAATCAAATTTGAAATCAAAATAGAAATTTTTCTTATTTCTCCTGCTTGACACTTATTTAAAGTTATAGTATTGTCCTCACTTTTGCAAGATTTTTCTTTAAATATTTATTTAAATTTATAGAAATTTCCTCACTTTTGCAAGATTTTTCTTAAATTTTTGTCTTTTCCCTGACCAGTAATATTCACTTTTTAAACAAATTTTGTTTACTAAGTTCGCTTTTTACTCACCAGGTTTCTTTGGCGCGTAAATTTTAATTTATAATTACTTTCTGCACAATTGCTGCGAGTTATTTGTTTTATTTGCGAATTTCGAAAAATTACGTGCATGAATGAAGGACTTGCCTCCCCCCCCCCCACCCCAACGTATCAAATCGTGACAATGCATAGAATTCCTGAGAAAAAATATAAAATACAACGACCAAATTTCTACAACCACCATAAAATGTTCCTATTATAATCAGAAAAGAAAAAAAATTTTGGTCAAAAATAAACAAGAGGAAAGAAAAATGAAAATGCAGCCAAACAAGTCCCCTTCTTGCTCTTTTTTATTTCTCTTGTCTTTTTTATTTTTATTATTATGAAATCAAAATTATAGAAATTTAAGTGAGATTAAAATCAAATTAAAAATCCTATTGTTCCTTTTTAATTTTCGAGTGTCAGGATAAGAGCATCGTGGTTTCGTTGCTGATCCTGCCTGCTCGAATTTTTTGTTGCCTTGATAAGGATGCTGTATGAGTGCCGAAACGTTGGTGATAATTTTTTACACATATTTTTTTATTGCAATTTGATAATAATAAAAATATAAAAGAAGAAATAAATAAAAAGAGAAGGATGGGGATCTGGTTGGTTTCCTTCTCATTTTTCTTTGCTCTTTTTTATTTTTGTTCAAAAATTTTTCTCTTTTTCCAAGAGGACCTTTTTTAAAATTACAATATAATCATTTTATGGTGATGTTCTAAATTTGGGCGCTAGATTCTTGGTTTTGTTTTCATGAATTATATACATTAACTTGATTATTTGACGTTAAATAGGATTTTATATTTGATTTGAATCCAATTTAAATTTCCTAAACTTGAATCGTAACAAAATCTTTAGATCCATAGTTGTGAAGTATTCTTATGTATAAATTGGTGTTACTGTAAGAGCACCCTGAAACAAGCAAAAGTACATTTGTGGAATACATGAGTATTGAGAAGGTAGGGTTGTGTGGGTGAACGGTGGCAGGCCATGTCTGACCAGGCCGGCGTGCCACTTTCACTACTTCACAATTAGGTCATCGCATCCATACCACTGCAGGGGGTTTCCCGTCGCTCCACCTCCTTCAACATTCAAAGAAATTTCGTGTCAGAAGAGGATGCAAATAAAGAGAAGAAAAAAAAAAGGAAAGGAAAATCAAGTAAAAGGAAGAAAAAGCGAGTGAAGAATGAGAAAGAGAGGACAAGGAAGATGTAAATTGTATAGTCGACCTGCACGAGTATTCAGGTCATAACAGTATTTTTCCGGTTCAAATTTAACACAAACGAATCGGAAACTGAATGCATCTAACGAAAAATTCGTTTTAGCATAGGGAGCGTCCACAATTTAGGCGCATCGAAAACAAAAATTTTTGGATTTTCCTTTTCCGACTGGCCTGAAAAGATTCTAGTTCAAAAAGACTTCCTCAATGTTTAGGCAAAAAAAACTTCTCTCAATTAGAACAACGCGTTCAAAAATCAAAATCATAAATGTAATGTTTGTGTTTATTGTCAATGGAACAATTTTTGTATGGTTCGGGGGAACGGTAAAAGTTGTGTCTATGCAGTTTTGGAAAAATCGTGAATGTTATTTTTGTTATCTACTCTTCATAATATGCCTGATTTGGACCATATTTCAAATTTTTATCTGATTTTATATAGGGAAAATTTATTACCAACAACTTTTCTTCCAAAAAAGATGAATTTTCAAACCAGGGAACATGAATTAATAATGCAAAAAGACGAATTTTTAACAAATTAGTATAATTTTAGAACAAAAAATAAAGTTTCAACGAAGTTGAATTCTTAATTTAAAGAAACGAATTTTGTATTCGAAAATGCAAATTTTCAACCAAACATTTTAATTCTCAAGATAATAATTACCTTCTTTATAACAAAAATGGATTTTTCAAACGAAAAATATTTCTTTTAAAGTAATTAGTTACATTTTTAACCAAAAGAAAATACCATTTTTGCCGAAGGAGAAAAATTTTCAAAAGAAAACTACGAATTTTTAACAAAGATTTAAATTGTCGATGAGGAAAGATTTTTCGGTAAAAAAAATATATTTTGATGAAACTGTTGAATTTTCAAAAAAAAAATAAAACGAATTCTCTAGAAAATAGTTAACTTTTCAACCCAAAAGTCAATTTTTAAAAAAATAGTTAAATGTGCTAAAAAAGTACTGAATTTTTGAATCAAAAAGACAAATTTCCAAGAAAATAATTGAATTTTTTAAACAAAAAGCCAAATTTTTAACAAAAGAGTTAAATAGTAAACTAGAAAAAAATTGTGGTTAAAAGAGAAAAAAAATCGAGCAGATTGTTGAATTTTCAAACGAAATAAAAAAGTATCTAGAAAATAGTTAATTTTTTAAACCAAAAATTATTCTCAACAAAATAGCTGAATGTTCTACGAATACAAGAATTTTTATCCCGAAATGTCGAATTTTTAAGAAAATAGTTGAATTTCTGAACCAAAAAATAAAAGAATTTTCAACAAAAGGGAAATTGTCTACCGGGAAAGATTTCTCAGTTAAAAGAGAGAAAAACTCGACTACAGTGTTTTTTTTTCAAATTTCACAAAACCGATTTCTCCAGAAAATAATTAATTTTTCAACCCAAAAGTCAATTCTTCAGAAAATAGTTAAATTTTCTACAAAAATTAATAGAATTATTAACCCAAAAATAAACGAATTTTCAACAAAATAGTTATTTTGTTAACCAAATAAATTAATCTTCTTCTAATTGAAATAAATTTTTCATAAAGTATTTAAAATTTCAACCAAGTAGTTTTTTTCTCAATCGAAAATATTCAATTCCTGTCAAAAAATTTGAACTTACAACAAAATACATACATTTTTAACAACAACAATAAACGCATTTTCAAGAAAATCTTCAAATCTTGAAACAATAAAATAAATTTTAAACAAAGTAGTTTAATTTGCAAAAAAAAAGAAAAATCGAATATTTAGTAGATTTTTCAATTAAAATTCATCAATTTTTTGTCAAAATAGATTAGTGAAATTCTTAGTTTAAAAAAAAAGTTAATTAAAAAAAACGAATTTTTCACAAAGTAGTTAATTCGCAAGAAATAGTTTGAATTTTCAACTCGAAAACATGACATTTTAACAGTAAAGTTAAATTGCATCCAAAGTGTTGAATCTTAACCTAAAACGTATCAAATTTCAATCAGAAATTAAATAGTTAAATTTGCAGTTCAAAAAATGAATTTTTAACGAAATAGTTGAATTCTCATTCAAAGAGATAAATCTTCATCTCATAAAAATAATTTTATATAAATCAGTAAAAATTTAAAGCAATTAGATGAATTTCCAATAAAGAAGATTAACTTTCTGCCAAAAAATAGAAATTCATAACAAATTACATAGATTTTCATCAAAATAGGTAAATCTTCAACCAATAAAATGAATACTTAACAATATTTTTTAAATTTCAACGAGAAAAGAGGCATTTTCAGTACAAAAGTCTATTGTTGAATTGTTAACTGTAGATAATCGTTTTTAAGCCAAAAATGGCTTAATTAAATTTTTAGTTAAGAAAATTATTTAAGAAAAAAATTAATTTACAGAAAAAGTTGAATTGTGTGAATTCTATATTTACATAAAAAAACTGCTAATTTTCATTTTTGCAACCATTTAACAAACTCTTGATTTACTTTTATATTTTCCATATATGTCACATTCTGCCATTCTGCCCCCCCCCCTCTCACCTTGCCGTATGATATAGTTTTTAAGCGGCCCTATACAAATAAAAAAGGGTAAAGTGGATTTCGCCAGTCAATAGAATTTTTATGCATGAATTTGTTTCTGTTCGGGCCCTCATCTGGCAGAATTTTTGTTGATTATTCAAAGACTGACCGAAATGCGAAGAAATCATAAAGAAAATTACAATTATCAGCACACAATGGTCCTCTTCATTCATCTTGAGTTACAGGCACAGGAAAGAAAGAGACTGTAATTCTTCGTCATTCTCTTGGCAGGAAGCGAAGCAAAAGTGTGATTCTCTCCTGGGTCCGACCTACTTTATACATCTGGTCATCCGTGGGCTCACCTCCACGAAATCCGCGTTGGGCCCCCGCCACCCAGCCGGAACTAAAACGCCTTTATAAGTACAGGGCCGAAGGACAAGAAAGTGAATTATTGTTCCCCATGATCATAAAGCACCAGCCATAAAAAATAAACTGTGCCGGAGACAGGTACCGAGAGAATATCCAGAGAAAAAAATGAAAGTCATCTTTTGCGACCCACTATATCGATACAATCAAGCCCTTTATAAGGATACGAAGAGAGTTCATCAAAATATTAAGTAACAAAATATTTAAAAATGGCAATAAATGCACGCCCGCAGTCACGTATCTGAATTTTTATCTCCTCAGATAAAAAATATAATTTACACAGCCCCATAACAAAAATTAGGATTGTCAATGGACCAGACTAGTAAATTCTTACGTATTTTGAGTCGCTGGATCCATTTCTGAAATCAGAATTCTGAAGTTAACTATTGTTTTCTATCTAGTCTCACAATTCCCTAACATTAAAAAATACTTTTTTGTACATTTCTCCTACCCACAAGAAAAATAAAACCAGCTGTTCCGAACGACCTGCTTAGTCAATTTTTACGTATTTTAAGTCGCTGAATCCGAATCAAAAATCCCGAAGTTAGCTCTTGCTTCTTTGTAACCTCAAAATTTCCTAACCCCAAGAAACATTTTTTTCGTACATTTTTGGCGGTTTGGAAGGAAACAAGAGCTAACTTCTGAATTCCGACTTAAGAATTGGAATCAGCGACCTAAAATACGTAAGAATTAACTAGTCTCGTCCGTCAGACATCTTACTTTTTGTGGGGAAAAACGGGAATCAGCCTGGGATTTCGAGTACCTGCAAAAAAACGGGAATTTTTCCAATTCGTCCCTACCGAGAGCGAAACAACACTGGTAATCCGTTGAACCGCACGGCAATCTGAAATGGTAATCCGATGTAATCTGAGTAATCCAGTCTAATCCGCCGTAATCCACTTTTAATCCTCTGTAAGACTAAAAATTGAGAGTAATCACAATATTGCGGAGCAATTCTTTTGTAATGTTAAGTATTTTATGTGTAATCTACAGGAATCCAATTTTGATGTGGAATATTTCGCTTGTAATCCGCAGTAATCTACTTTTAATCTGATCAATTTAGAATAACTCAAATAATCCAAGTAATCCACTTGTAATAAAGAGGAATTCCAGTTTTTCGGGATTAATCGAATTTTAATTCAGAGTAATCTCATTCCAATCTAGAGTAATCCAGTCCTGATCTGGAATAATTTGTTTGAGGGCCGCAGTCTTTCTAGTAATCTGGAGTAATCTCCTTGTACACAAAATTAATACTGTTGTAACTTGGAGTAATCCAGTTGTAATCCAGGGTAATTCAGTTCTTATCTGTAGTGCTCCACTTTTATTCTGTAATTCCAGTATTTCGGAATAATTTACATAGGTAATCGAAATATTTTTAACTATTATTTTAAAAATTGGTTGTTTTCTTCTATTGAAAATTAGTTTTCTTCACTGAAAATGGACCTATTCCACTTTTAGTTAAAAATTTATCTTTAGCTGAAAATAGTCTTTTAAGTTGAAAATTCATCCTTTTCGGTACAAAATAAATCTTCTTGGTTAAAAATTCATGTTTTTTGTTAACAATTTAACTATTTGATGGAAAATTAATCTACTGTGTGGGAAGTTCAACAATTTTGTTAAAAAGTCGTTTTTTTTGTGTTGAGAATTCCATTTTTTTGTTGAAAATTTAATTATTTTGTTGAAAATTCGTCTTTTCGGTTGAAAATTCAACTATTTTGTCAGAAAATTCCTTTGGTTTGTTAAAAGTTCAACTATATTCTTGAAAATCCTTTTTTTATTGCAAACAATTCTTTTAACTTAAAATTTAATTATTCCACTTTTAGTTGAAAATTGATTTTTTAGTTAAGAATTCCACTACTTGGTTGAAAGTTGAACTACTTTGTTAAAAATTCACTTTTCGAATTGAAGATTATTGATTTTAGATGAAAATGTATTGGTTATGTTTTTGGCTTAAATATTTATAAATTTCATAGAAAAAATACCTACATATTTGGTTGGAAATTAATCTGTTTTGATTGAGGATTTAAGTATTTTCTTGAAAATTCGTTTATTTTTATTGGTTTAAAATCTTATATTTTTAAATAAAAACTTAACTCTTTTCTTGAAAATTCAATTATTTTGTAGAAAGTTTATATTTTCGGCTCGAAAATTCAACAATTTGATAGCAAATTGACCTATTTGGTTGAAATTTATATATTTTGTTGAAATCAAGTCTCTTTTGGTAGAAAATTAGTTTTTCGATAAAAGATACAATTATTTTGTTGAAAATTAATATGTTTTAGATTAGAATTCAATTATACTATTATCAATTCGTTTCAGTTGCATAAATAGGACCGTTTTCTATTTTTAATTAAAATTTTTTAGGTTAAAGATAATTTTAGTTGTGACTTTTTTTATTAAAAATTAAATTTTTTAACTAAAAGTTCAACTCTTTTTAAAATATTAACTGATTGTTTTAAAATTTATAGTCGAAAATTTATATATTTTAATGAAAATTAGTCTTTTTCGGTAGAAAATCATTTTTTTGTCGTTGTGAAAATAAAAAAAATTTGGTTAAATATTAATTCGCTTGTGTTTAATGTCTGAGTGCTTTTTATTTTAAATAAAAATCTTTTCACATTGAAGATAATTTAAGCTGTAAATTCTTCCTTTTTTAGGGTTCCCAATTAATTTTTTAGTTAAAAATTCAATGGATTATTTGAAAATTAACTTTTTGGTTTAAAATTCGTATTTTTTCGTAGAAAATTATTTTTTTGTAAAGAATGCAACTTTTTGATTGCAAATTAATCTATTTTAGTTGAAGGTTCAACTATTTTATTGAAAATTTTTTTTATCGGTTAAATCCAGCTGTTGTTTATTTTAAATACTTTTGTAGAAAAATCAACTAATTAGTTAAAAATTATCTTTTTCGTTGAATATTTATATTCTCGTGTTGAAAATTCAACTATTTTGTAGAAAATGCATATTTTCAACTTAAAAATCCAACAATCTAGTAAAAAATTAAACCGTTCATTTTTACTTCAAAAAATAAATTTTCAACCATTTGGTTACAGTTTAAAACAAAAATTAAATGCACTGAAAAATTAATCGTCTTTGTTTAAAATTCATATATTTAGTTAATAAATTATGTATTGCGTTCAAAATTTGTCTCTTGTAAAAAATTAATCTTGCGCGTCGAAAATTCAACTATTCGTTTAAAGATTTATTTATTTTGTTAAAATTTATTTTCTTATAGAAAAATATTTCTGTGTGGAAGTTTCAAGTTTTTAGTTAAAATTGACTAGTTTCTTTGAAAATTGAAGTTTTTTTTGTAGAAATCTTATCTTCTTGGTTAAAAGTATAATTCTTAGATTGACAATTAATCTTTTCAGTTAAAGATTCAACTATTTCATTGAAAAATCTTCTTTTTGTTACAACTGAACTTTTTTCATTAGAAATGTAAATCATTTCCTATTTAAAATATTATCTACTATATTTTTTATGGAAAATGCACCTTTTTCGTAGTAAATTGTGAAAAATAGTGTCTTTACTGTATTTTTTTATAAATAGTAACAAAATAGTTTAATTGCTAAAAAAAGTAAAATAGTGTCAGCAATGTGATGCATTTGAGCTCTGGATGTAGTGACCCATTTCTAGCTATGTGAATCAGTGACCCATTTTTCCCTGATTCAAATTTAGAGAGAAGGCTTTGATTTTTCATAGAAAATTGGTTGTATAATTTTTAGTGCCACTTCCTTATTAAGCTTTTTAGTGAATGCATTTCTTACAACTTTGATTAAATTTTTTTATGTTTCGAACGATCGCTCATCTGAAAAGAAAATGGGTCGTCAAAATAGGGAATAGAAAAGCAATGCAAGAAAGTAAAAGCTAGCATTATTAGGTGAAGAATTCTTTTGACAATCGATTAGATTGGATGATCGATCATGCATAGAATGATACATCTTGATAATTATCTTGATGATTATCTTGATTCAGGAACCACGTCGAGAATTGGTGTCATGCCAAAACGAGGATCTTAGATCAAAGTCGCTAAGCTGAGAATCTAGTTCTAGTACGACTATGAATAGACAAGGCTCCCCCTTGGCCCAAACTGCGAAGCTCATCCTAATTGTTCTTTCTACTTGACTATAAAGTCTTTTAAAAAGATGTTTTGTTTAAAGTTTAATTCGGCACTAGCAGTAATTCATGGTCTTTGGTTCATTAAAAGTTTTAAATTCAAGCTCTTAAAAATAAAATTCAAAATTTAAAGTAACTATATTTCAAATCTAAAACTAATTTATTTTTTACGCTTTCAATTTATCTATTTAACTTATGAAGACTTTCAGTTGGAAATTATATATTTTTTAATTTTTCATTGTGAAAATTGATTGGATTTCAACAATTAAGATTTAAAATTGTTTCTCGCGAGTCGAAATAAAATTTTATTATTGAATCAACCAAATAGTTGTATTGACAAACAAAAAAGATTAGCTCTTTACGAAAAATTGAATACATAATTGATATTTTAACCAAAAAAGATTTTTAATTTTAAATTTAAAATAGTTGAACTAATCCAAAGAAGACAAATTTTCAAGAAAATCGTTTAATTTATTTACCTAAAAATACCAATTTTTAAAGAAAAAGGTAATTTTAATCAGAATAATTGAATTTTTAACCAAATAGTTATTTCCTACCAATAAAATTAATTATTTAAAAAAAATAATCATTTTTGAACGAAATAGTTACATTTTTAATCAAAGAAATGAATTTTCAATGACAAAAATTTAATTTTTAACGAGTAAGTTCAAATTGTAACTAAACATACTTGAATTTTTAGCTAAAACGGGTAAATTCTCAGCGAAAAAGATAATGCTCGATATTTCAGTGAAAAAATTTTTATTTTAAATTTAAAACAATAAAATTCATCCAAAGAAGACGAATTTCCCACAAAATACTTGATCGCTAGAACAACAAAAAATTAATTTTCAGCCAGTTGCATTTTTAACAAAACAAAAAATGAAATTTTTATCAAAAAATACCAGTTTTCTCTGAAATAGTTAAATTTATTTATCTGAAAGTATACATTTTTAACGAAGAAGTTTATTGTAGTCCAAATATCTGCAAAATCCTGTTAAATAAAACAAGAATTCAACGACCAAATTTGGACCACAACGAATAAATGAAAACCAAAAAAACCCTATTGTAATCTGAAAAAAAACCAAAAAAAACAACAAAAAAATAAAATACAATTTTCGCAAAAAATAAAAAAGAGGAAAGAAAAATGAGAAGGCAGCCAACCACATCCCCTTTATGATGTGGTTGGCTGCCTTCTCATTTTTCTTTCCCCTTTTTTTATTTTTTTCCAAAAATTTTATTTTATTATTTTGTTGTTTTTTTGGGGGTTTTTTCAGATTACAATAGGGTTTTTTTGGTTTTCGTTTAGTCGTTGTTGTCCAAATTTGGTCGTTGGATTCTTGTTTTGTTTAACAGGATTTTGCATCAATTTGATTATTGGATGTTAAATGGGATTTTTAATTTGGATTTTGGTCTAATTTAAATTTCGTAAGTTTTGAGTCCAAATATCTTTCGTTGAGGTTTAATCCTTTTAAGTCAAGAATTCATCCATTTGGTTGCAAATTCATCTCCGTATGTTGAACATACAACTGTTTTCTTTAAAATTTAATTCTTTTGTCTAAAATTCAAGCATTTTGTTGAAAAGACATCTTTTTGGTCGAAAATTGAAGTGTTTTTTCGAAAAATTTTCAGTTTGGATTGCAAATTCATCTAGTTGAAAAGTCGAATGTCTCCTTAAAAATTCAATTATTTTGTTGAAAATGTTACTATTTTTGGATTAATTTTACTTTTTTTTAATTTGACTATTTGGTTAAAAAATTCTTTTTTTGTAAGTTAGAAATTCAAATTCATGGTTAAAAATGGAACTATCTTGTTGAAAATTTATCATTTAGGATTAAAAATTCATCTTTTTGTTAGTAAAGTCGCCTACTTTGGTTGTAATAAATAAATAAATTAAAAATTTCATCAATTTTAATCTAAAGTTATTTTGCAAGATGAGAGTTTTCGTTTTCACATATTATTTCTGCAATATTTTTACATAAGTATTTTAAAAAAATTTTCCCAAAAAAGTAGGGAAAATATTTTCCCAGTTTAATAGAGAAATTATCACAGATTGAGGAGAAAACCGTTTTCTATTTCGGATACTTTTTCACTTTATACTAGTAAAATTATTTAAAAATTGAAAAAAATTCCAAAACTGCATTCGGTTTCTTAATTCCCTAAGCAGTTGGGAAAATTATCATAAATAGTGAAAATATTATCATTAAGACAACAATTTTCCAGAAATATTAAGAAAAAGAATTCAATATTATCCGGAAAATTACCAATGGTTTGTAGCATCTCCTATTATATTTTGAGTACTTTTTCACTCTCTACTGGTAAAATTACTTAGAAAGTGGGAAATTTCCATAACGTCATAATAGAGTTTTCTTATTCCCTAAGTCGTTGGGGAAATTACCATACAGAGAATTAATATTGCTTTAAAAAAAGATTATTTGCTCTAAATAATGGAAAAATTCCCAGTTTTATGGTAAAATAAATTTGTCTATCCAAAATAGAGAATTTTATCTACAAAATTGTTAATGAAATTTCCTAAATTTTTTACAGTTTCACCTATGAGGAAGCCAAATGCTGATGAAATGAGCACAAATAAAGACACCCATAAGTGAATATTATTATTATTATAGAATAAGTCGTTTCCCTTTCGGGGTAGGCGTCATTCACAGTATTTCGCAGGGGTTCGTGTTTTTTAAATTCGAACATTTTGTTCGAAATGTATCTTTGTATGCTTAAAATTCAACTGTTTTCTTTCAAATTTGACTATTTTGTTATATTTTTGGACGAAAGTGAAACTGTTTTGTTGAATATTCGTCCTTTTAGATTTAAAAGTCAGCGAATTTTGAAAGCTAATTTTTGTTCCCACACTCAAGTGCAGACTGACTATATTTGAGGGTCAGCTATAACCTTCTAGTTTGCTAAAGCGACTATCTAGAAGGTTAAAACAAAAGCTTCAATTCGGCCATATCAGAGAGTCGACTTGATCGTCTCAGATGATTGTTCTACCATCACAGACAGCTTAACACATCATCAAAGAGTGCCATCATAGATGGTCGATTTAATCATCTAAGATGGTAGGCTTGATCATCTCGGACCTGCGACTCGGCGATCAAAGATTGCAAAACTGATTATTACAGAGGGCTGAACCTATCATCACAGATAGTCGATCACAATGCTGAAATTCTGAATCTCGTTAATTTCTACATAATCCATAAGTGATTAAATTTTTTGCACATTGTCAGTTAGAAACGACATGGTGACAACAAATTGATAGTTGGGCGTCTAGTGACGTTTTTGTACCGTAATCCCATGGTAGCATCAAATATAACGTTGGAAATTAAAAAAAACTTAATTCAGTTTCCAAAATGTTCTCTCTTACCAACTTTACTCTCCACGCATGTTCGAAATATCGGAAACCAGTTTAAACTTATTAAAAATATGTTTGAATTCAATAAACAGAAAAAAAGATGGTCGTATTGACCATCCTGAAAGAATACCTTGCTTATTGTCTGATCTTCTTCTAACTGTCAGACTTGCCATAAAATAAGAGTCTATCTCTTACTGTCGAAAAAATTATGGAAGGCCCTTTCGACCATCTAGTCGAACGGACTGACTCTCCAAGTTTGACCATCCATTTTTCCTTGCGCTGCAAGGACCTTAATTTGCCGAAAAAATAATGTTTATCCAACAACTAGTAGCTTTCCAAAAGAGCAGTGCTCGCTTTGATTGATCCAAACGCAAACTCGATCGAACGTATGCATTTATCTTATTTCCACACGACTATCTTATCATGTAGATATAGTATTGGGAACTGCATATAAGTCTCAAAGACAAGTTACTTGACACAGAAATGAGTGCGGAAGGCCTAAGCAGTTAGAAATAAAACTGCTGATGAAGCATCAATGCAAAAAAAATTAAAATAGATACAGACACAAAAATGATAAAAACGCTCATCCGGAATATAATTTTCTGGCACGTGCTGAGATAAGATGAATAGACGATTTTTTGGGGTGCCTTATCTACCAAAGATATCATTCATGAAGTGAACTTATAGGCGCCAGTATTTACTTTCGAGTCATCTACAACGAGCACATTTGTCTGCAATTTTCAAGCAGAAAAATTGTACTAAAAATATTATAATAAAATTTACTAAAGTTTGGGAGTATTTTAAGAAAACCGAGGTGGAAGCGAATTCTGAAAATTCGGTCCAGCAGAAGTGGATTACTCCTGATTATTTCGGATTATATTGGATTACCTCTATATACGGAATCAGTCTCAATTACATACGACTACTGCACATTGCATATAGGATTACTCTGATATATATAAAATTGTGGTGGATTACTTTACCCAAGCTAGCGTCACGCGATTTTTCTACAAACAAGGATTACTTTTTAACAAAATCATCAATTTTCAAACGAAAAAGATAAATTTTTTTCAACTACAAAATATATATTTCTCAAAAAAAAATGTATTAACTTTTACGCGAGAAGACTTAATTGTTTCCAAAAAGAGAAATTTTCAGCAAAATTCATAAATTTTTAAGCAAATAATTTAATTTTCGTACTAAAAAAACAACAATAAATTTCCCGTTAGAAATAAAATAGCAAAATTTTCAGGTCAAAAATTATTTTTTAACCTAAAAAGTATGCATTTTCAATCGAGCAGATCAATTTGCTACCATAAAGACGAATTTTTAGAAAAATATATGAATTTTCAACAAAACAATTCGATTTTTCAACTGAAAAAAATTTATTCAAACATAAAATAGTTTCTTTATCAGTTAAAAACTTAATTTTTAACTAAACACGAATTATTAACTGCGAAATATGTAGAACCAAATAATTGGATTTGAAGCTAAAAAATATCAATTTATAGTAAACAATGAAATAGTTAAATTTTCAATTAAAAAAATAAACTTTCAATTAAACAAAATTTTAACACGATAATTTAATTGTTCACAAAAATAGTTAAATTTTTAGTTAAAAAAAAATTATTTTAAACTAAAAATGAAACAAAGTTCCAACAAACTTGTTGAATTTGTAAACAAAACATTTTAAAATTAAATAAGGAATCTTCATCCAGAAGTATGAACTTTAAACAATGCAGTTCAACTTTCAACCAAGCAGTTGAGTTTTCAACATAAAAAGATTAATTTGTAACTAGAAATGGAATAATTAAATTTGCAGTGAAACGAAAATAACATTGACTGTTACATTTTTTGTTGAAAATTCATATTTGCAGGTTATAAATTCAACTATTTGGATGAAAATTTAACTATTTTGTTTATAGATTAATTATTTTGTTTTAAATCCTGGTTTTTGTATAAAATT
This sequence comes from Belonocnema kinseyi, assembly GCF_010883055.1. Classification (NCBI taxonomy): domain Eukaryota; kingdom Metazoa; phylum Arthropoda; class Insecta; order Hymenoptera; family Cynipidae; genus Belonocnema; species Belonocnema kinseyi. Next base: position 49,004,097 of record NC_046664.1, read on the forward strand.
AATCTTCTTGATTGAAAATTCATCATATCTGTTAAAAGTTCAACTACTTTATTAAAATATCATTTTATTTTTGTAAATATAACTTTTTTGAATTAATTAATTTTTTTAACTGAAAGTTTAACTGTTTGGTAGACAATATCTCTTTTCATTTTGGAAATTCATGTGTTTTGTGGAAAGTTCATATTTTCGTCTGGAAAATTAAATTTTTGTTTAGACTGAAAATTTAACTTTTCTATTTTTTGTTAAAAATTTATATTTTTTAATTAAAAGTTAAATATTTGTTTGAAAATTCATATACTTTTGTCGCAAATTTTTATTTTTTTAAAGAAGATTAAAAATTCGTCTTTCTAGTGTTAAAATTGATCTCTTTTAGTAAACAATTTTTTTCTCACTGAATTATCGACTATTACATTTTTTGTAGAGAATTCATCTTTATAGATTAAAAGTGCAATTATTTGGATGGAAAATTCAATTATTTTGTTGAAAACTTAATTATTTTATTGTAAATACGTTTTTTTTTCGTAGCAGATAATTCATCTTTCGACTTGAAAACTTCACTATACTTAATTATATTTTGTTACAAATATAATTATTTAGTTGAAAATTCAACTATTTGGTTAGAAAATTGATCATTTTGTTGAAAATTCGAGTATTTTATTAAAAGGTTTTCTTTTTGGTAGAAAAATCTACCGTATTTTGAATATTTGTCTATATCCACAAAAAATTTGTCTGTTTGGGTTGCAGATTCTTCTTTTCTTGATGAAAATTCAAGTGTCTTCCAAAAAATTGAAATATTTTGTTAAAAATTTCACCGTTTTTTAAACGTTCATGACCTTCCCTATTTATTTCCAAGAATAAAAAATTTCATTTTCACCCTATAGATTCTAGATCACAAGTCCGAGAAATTTTTCATCGCTGGAATTAGAAAATCAAAGAAATTTTCTGTGCAAGTTTTCAACATATTCTCTCGACTAAATCTCTTTTTCCTTCCTCTCTCTATTTTCATGACAGTTTTTTGGCACAGGGTTAATTCAGATTATTAGGTTGAAGATCCAAGCAAGTACCACCCCTGATATTTATTCCTAGCTGATCTTAGCAGTTATTTATACTTTTCCAGCAAGTGGTGTTCACCACTTCTTAAATAAAAAGAACCCAATTTCTGTTCCGAGAATCCGAAAATATTTTAGGTTTTTTATTCTTTATTAGCATCATAAATCGCACGCTACGAGCGCGTGCAGTCTACTGATTCGAGGGGCAAAATAATTGTAAATACAAAATAAAAATGTCGAATAACTTCGTTTTTTAGGTTTATTTTTTTGTGATTTTATAAATACAATTTTTATAAAAATCTTGAGAAAATTCAACCAAAAAAACTGAATTTTCAAACAGTTGTATTCTTAACTAAGATAGATGGATTATTTTCCAAAAGAGACGAATTTTTGAGAAAAAAGTTTAACTTTTTAACCCAAAAATATGAATTTGTCACCAAAAAATTTAATTGTCAACCAAAAAAGTTACTTTTTAACGAAGTAGTTGTATTTCCAAACAAAAGTTGATATTTCAATACAAAAATTTTGTTTATTTTAAATCAAAACCAGTTGAATGCATACAAATATCATTAAAATAATTCAATGCTCAAACAAGAATAAAATTTTTTAGGCAAGGAGATTGATTTTCTGCAAAGAAAGACAAATCTCCAAAAAATAGTAGTAACATTTTCAACCAAAAAAGATTAATTTTTAACCAAAAATATAATAGGTAATTAAGTTAAACGATATTTTTAATTTGCTATATAAAAAAGTTGAATTCATCCAAAAAGACGAATTTTCTACACAATAGTTAAATCCTCTGGCACAAAAAATTGTAAACCAAACATTTGTAATTTGAATAAAAGAGATGAAATTTCTACCAAAAGATATGGATTTTCAAAAATAAAGACAATTTTTCAAAAAAATTGTTAAATTTGTATCCAAACAGATTTTTTCTTCTAGAGTATAATAATTTTTCTAAAATCCTGGAGAAAATTAAAGAACATTGTTTAAAAAGTCAAATTTCAAACAATACATATTAATTTACAATCAGCTAATAAAAAAAAGATTAAATATTTGTCAAGAAGTCGCATTTTGTATCATAAAATCAATTCTCAACCAGAAATGTAATAGTTGATATTTTAATCGAAAATGATGTTATATTTCTTAAACAAAAACATTAAATTTTGTTTTTAAAAGTTTTGAAGACCTTTGTTCCATTAATTTTTATCATTAAAGTATTGAATATATTATGTAGATGACACAAATCATATTCTAACCAAAAAAGATTTTAATTTTAAATAAAAAATAGTTGAAAAGTTGAAACAAAAAACGTTTTTCAGACAAGAAAAAAAAGAAATTTGACCCAAATTACAATTTAAAATATTAAATGGTCCGGAATACAAAATAAAAACTTCCAGTATATTTTTCTTTTTTTGAATCATTTGTTCACTCGTTATTAAGGTTATGAAAATATCATTTTAGTAAGATTTCTGCGCAAAGTCAAAAAGAATTGTAAACATTTCAAGTATTTCGAAAAAGCATAATTTTTGTTATCTCACAGGATTTTATCAAATTTTAGGAAAAATTTGAGTCAGTTAAAAAAATGTGTAAGACTTTTAGAAGTTTTCCGAATAAATATCTTTCAAACTAACACGAATCAAACCTAAAAATTTTTTAAAATCTTCGAAAAAGAAAATATTTGTAGAAATATCTTGAAATGTTTTTAAACCTTTTTAAGTTTTCTTTGAAGATTAATTTTTCGAGATAAGAAGTCATTACAAATTTTCCCAGAAATTTCAAGGAAAAGTTTTTTGTTTTCGAAATCTTCAAAAAATTGTCATTTTGATTTTAAATTTTGTAAATCTTTTAAAATTAACCATTATTTTCTAATCATTTCCGAACAATTTAAACCTTTAAAGTATTATTTAAAATCATTCGAATTTAATTGTTATAATTATTATTATTATTATCAGTGCGAGAGTGAAGAAAACTTAAAGGCTGATAAAGTTACACTCCGCCTACTGCGATAACCCCCATCCGAGTATAACCGAGCCAAGTGTTGCTTAACTTCCGTAATCGAACGAGAAGCCGAAAAAATTTGCATGTACCTAAGCGGAAAAAAAACAAAATTGAATTTTATCAAAAAAGTTTCTGAATTCTGAAGTTTAAAAAAATGCATTCAAATCTGCCAGATTCTGTTTTGATAAATTTGACAATATTTTTAAATATTTTAAAGTCTTGTTAATTATTCTCTTAAAACTAATTTAAATTCCTTAACTTTCCAAAAAATTTTAAGTTGGAAATTATTATTGAACCTTTTTAAAACTTCTAAATGTTTTAAACTTGATCGAATTTTTTAATAAAATTTGATAATCTTGTTAAGTAAAAATATTGTTTTTAAAATAAACAAAATAAACAAAATAAACATTTTTAATGAATATTTATTTTTTATTTTAATTTTTTTATTTGTTTTTAAGGTTATAGAAATATAATTTTTGCAAGATTCTTGAGAAAATTCAGAAATATTTGTAGCAATATTTTGGAATATTTGAAAACCTTCTTAAGCTTTCTTTAGAAATTAATTTTTAAAAATGCAAATAAATTCAAAAATTGAAATTTTTTTTTAATTTTTGTAAACCTTCAAATCTTAAATTTTTTTATCGTTTCCAAAAAATTAAGCCCTTCTAAATATCTTTCAACATTATTTGAATTCTTATATCTTCCAGATGTTTAAAAAACAATTTTTTAAATGTTTTAAAGTCTTCTTACAAATTTTCTTAAGATTAATTTGCAAAATAAAAAGTCATTTTAAATAAACCCGTGAATTCTAAGAAATATTTTTTATTATCGTAAAACCTTTCAAAATGATTGAAAACCCTCAAAAGTTTTATTTAGAAATATTCAAAAAAGTAAATTAAACTTTTTTTAAATCTTGTTAAGTTTTAAATTAATTTTAAATCTTTTTAAAACTTCTCAATATTGAATTTTCAACGAATTTTTTATCGAAATTTTTTTAAACACTATAAGGTGTTTTAAAGTCTTAGATAATTATCTCATAAAAATCATTTTTCAAAACAAAAAATCAGTTTTAGCTTCACCAGAAATTTTAGGCAATTTTTATTATCCCGGAACTTTTCAAAATCTTCAAGAAACTTTAAATTTTTAATTTATAAATATTGGAAAATGCACGCTTTTTAAGTTCTTTGAAATCTTTTGAAACTTTAAATTAATTTGGAATCTCTTCAAAGCTTCTAAATGGTTTGATAAAACATTTAAATTTTACTAATTGAAAAATTTTATCTTAAGATCGTCCATATTCCATCTCGAAATTATAGGAAATAATTTAAGATGCTTTGAAATATTTGTTAATTTTCTAATAAGAATAATTTTTCAAAATAAAAAATCGGTATACATTTTTTTCAAGAATTTTGATAATTTTTTTGCTATTCTTTTGGAATATTTCTAAATTCCTAAGAAGCTTCTTTTGTTTATAAATCTCTAAAAATCACCTTTTTCCGTTGACTATTATTATTATTGAATGTAATATTTAGATAACCTTACATTTCTCATAAACCTGAAGCCTTCGTGCTTTTTTCAACGGAAAAATATGAAAGCTCTGTCCAATCATGAACGCGGGTTGCCCGACAACGATAGATTTAAGATTACGATAGTTTCGAGATATTAATCGAAAAAGGCGCAATGAACTTTTTAAAAATTAGATTTTGTTGGATTCATTTTTCGAGTCCCAGATCACAAAATGAAATTCTGCCTATGGTGGGTGGCATCAAGGGCTAAAAATTTTCTCTGCCACTATTATTAGGAAGATGCCCTCAATACCGACATCTATATCCGGCATTTGCACACACATTCAAGATGCACAGTCAACACGTGCAGTGTGTCACGAGAATTCAAACACATATGCATATATAATTCCAGTCTATAAACGAAAAATAAAACTGCCTAGATATTTTTAAATTTAAGAACCCTACGTGACCTACTGAGGTTCTATCCTTTAATAAATTATCTCGTGGGTGTTCAACATGCACTTTCCCCTGGCGAAAAGGCCCTCTAAAAATCGGACTCGTCATAAAGCCTCTGGAGATGAAGAGACAAAATTCGAGTTATTGAATACATCTGAAGATACGCCACTTGCAGAAAAAAATCTTTTTAAATATGGGCTATTCAAAAGATATAAAGACCCGTTCAAGAAGTAGCTCACACTGCCTTTGAAATCACACATGGATAATATAAATGTGAATGACAATTTTTTGAAATGATTGAAAACAGGAAAATTAAAGATTTTATTTTAAAAGTAAAAACTGATATTTTTAACTGGAAAATGATCCTTTCTAGTTTAAAATTCAACTATTTTGTTGAACATTCGTCTTTTTTTATTAAATTCAACTTTTTTAATTTCAAATTATAATCCTTTTTGGTTGAAAGATCAACTACTTAGATCAAAGTTAAACTACATTTAAAAAAACTCATTTTTCTTTTTAGTCAAAGATTCATATTTTCAGGTGAAAAATTCAATTGTTTGGTTAAAATTGAAAACCCTTCATGAAAATTAAGCTATTTCAAAAACTGGGTTGATTGCTGGATAAATTGTTCATCGACCTGAGTCGGAGCTGTGTTGTGGTACAATAATCATTTTTCTACATTGTTTGTAGATAATTCGCCTTTTTTACTTAAAAATTCAATAATTATTTTAAAAATTGCTGAATTCAGTTGAAAATTCATCTTTTTGTTAGAGACAAAATATTATGTTAAAAGTGACTTTTTTCAGGATTCACCTCTATAGTTAAAAATTGAAATTTCTTTGTTGAAAATTGTCTTTTTGATTAAACAATTAAATCTGTTTTAAGAAAATTCATCTTTTTGGTTGATGATTAACTATTCCGTTAAAAATTAGTTTTGATTGTCAATTGAATTGAACTGTTTGAAGTTCTTTTCCATTGTTGAAAATTGATGCTTTTGAATTAAAAATTTAATTATTTTATTGAGAATTCTTTTGTCTTGCTACAAAGTCATATTTTTCGTCGAAAACCCTATTTTATTAAACGTTTGTCATTTAGGCAATTCGTTTTTTTATCTCTTTTTTTTAAATTCATCATTTTGGATTGAAAATACAATTATTTGATTAAAAAATTCCGTATTTCGTTAAAAGGTCATCTTTTTGATCGGAAATTCAACTGTTTTTGTGATAAATGAACTTTATTGCTTGCAAATTCAATTATTTTGTTGAAAATTTGCCTTCTTCGCTTTGCCGTTCAACTTTTTGGTTATAAATGCAACTTTTTAGTTAATAATTAATTTTTTCTGGGTAAAAAATAAACTATTTTTTTCAAACATTTGTCCTTTTCGAAAAAAAAAATCTTGGTTGAAAACACATCTCTCTTGGTTCCAAAATAAACTATTTGTTTGAAAATTGTAACGATTAGTGCTTGAAAATTAATCTGTTATGTTTACAAATTCAACCACTTAATTTTTAATTCATCTATGAGGATTGAAAATTGAACTATTTAGTTAAAAGTTCAACTACTTTTGTTGAAAATTCCTGTTTTTCTTGCAAGTTCAAGAGTTAATTAATTTTTTTGTTGAAAATTCAACGATTTTGTTGACAATTCAAAAATTTGGTTAACAGTGGAACTACTTTGGAGAAAAATTCACTTTTTTTGTTATGGATTCATCATCATAGTTGAAAATTTACATCTTCAGTTGAAAAATTTAACTATTTCGCTGAATACTCGTTTCTTAGTTAAAAATTTAATTATTCTGTTGCAAATTCCCCTACTTTTATAAATACCAATTTTTTTGCCGAAAATTCAAATGTTTTGTTGAAAATTCGTGTCTCTGGGTTAAAAATTCATCTTTTTTAGCATAAATATTCTGAGCTAATATTCATCTTTCATAGTTGAAAAATCAACTATTTTGTTGAAAACTTCTTTCTTTTGCTTTGAACTTAAAAAAATAATTATTGTTTGTTTGAAAATTAAAATATTTGATTGAGAATTCAAATAGTTAAAAGTTTCAATAATCTGTTGAAAAATGATTTTTATTAGTTAAAGATTCATTATTATAGTTTAAAATTTATCTCTCTAGATGAAAATCGAATCGTATTGTTAAAAATTCGTTTATTGAGTTGAAAATGTAACTGTATCGTTGAAAATTTAATTATCCTCTTGGTTTGATAATTCAAATGTTTTGTTGTCATTTCAAATACTTGCCTTAATGTTGAGCTACTTTGTTAAGAACTCATTTTGTTCTTAAAGATTCATTTTTATTTACTGAGGATAAATTATCTTAGTTGAAAATTCATCTCTTTAGTTTAAAATTGAACTATATTGTTAAGAATTAGTTTTTTGTTTTAAAAGCTGAATTATTTTGTTGAAAACTCCATTGTTTTTAAAAAATACAAGGTTTTCTGGGCCGAAAAACTGTTTTGTTGAACATTTATCATTGCTTATAGAAAATTCGCCATTTTATAAAAGGTTATAAAAGGTTATATGGCAAAAGAAATATATTTCGACTTGAAATCTTAAGCGTTTTATATTTTATTTAGCAGAATTTAATGCCCTACAATGCCCCTATTTTTAAGAAAAATCGCCCCATTTTTCCTGTTTTGATAATATTTTGGACTTTTGGAAGGCTTTTAAAAATTATATTTGTACATTTTGTGTTTTATTTGAACTCATCAAATTACATCTTTTTTATAAAGTCTTGACCTAAAAAGGGGTTGGGGTTTTCATATTTGTGACGTCAACCTAGGGTATTAAAGCTTTGTGTGAAGGAGGGGAAGGGTGGAAATTTTTTTTTAATAGCGTAGCATAGTTTTTGATCGGCCCCTAGAAGCTCGAATAAAAAATGATCAACCAATCATTTATTCAGATATGGGAACGTTTAAATAGTGTCCCAGTTGATAAGATAAAGTCGAACTTTTTTGACGCGTTTCAAGCTAAGATTGTGTTCTATCGTATCTTGTTTAAATTTCTTTGATATACAAATTTCTAATACCTTGTCTTGAGTATCACAATTTTACTTATTTAATCAGCTGTTTTGTGAGAATCTTAATTTTTTTTCTGAATCGAAAATATTCTCAATAAATCTTTTGCTTGATTTGAGCTGATTTAGCAAACATTCATAATAATAAATACATTACACAAATAAATAAATATACTACTTTCATCAAAAAATAAAAAATTGGGATTTCATAAATATTGGTTTCTCTATGGCGAAAGTGGGCATATATTCTGAGATCTTTTGTTAAAAACAGAATTTTTCTGCTACATTGTGAATCATTTTCAATACTTATTATTATTTTTGTTTGAAAATTGAACTATTATATTTTTGGTTAAAAATTAATCTGTTTTGTTTTCAATTTTCACTATTTGTTTGAAAATTTAATTATTTTAATCAAATGTCAAGTATTTTGCAAAGAATTCATCCTTTGTGGTTGACAATACAAATTTGTGTTTAAAAATTCGTCTTTTGTAGGTTCAAAATTCAACTTATTGCTTGCAAATCAACTTTTATGTTGATAATGCAACTATTTGCTGAAAGTTAATTATTTTTCGTTGATGAGGGTAGCGGACTCAGGTACGAGCAAGCAACGCGGAAGGCCCTCAAATTTACAGCTCCTTAACAAGCTAGGCAACGCGGGTTCGAACAGAAGCCTGCATGAATGGTAAAAAAAAGCAAGCGCGACTAGCAGTGAAGGGGAGGAAAAAAAGATAAAATTGGCTGGGGAAGATGAGATAGAAAGGGACCAGGAGAACAAGAGAGTTAGAATTAGAAGGAAAACGCCAGAGAGTGATAGGGGGGATGGGGGGATGTTTGAAAAATTAGAAGCTCTCATTAAAGGGTTTAGAGAGGAAACAAGAAAAAGATTGGATGACATGAATAGGTATATGAATAGGCAGGGAAACGATGTGAGGGGGGGAGTGAAAAAGGTCAGAGAAAAATGGGAAGAATGGGATAAACGTTGGAAGGAGGAGAAAGACAAGGTTTTGGGGTAAGCTAGAGAGCATTGAGAATAGACAGAGACAGGTTGACGAACAGAGATCTAGCGAAATAAAACAGTTGGAAGAACGGGTATCCAGTCTAGAAATTAGGAATGAGCATATGGGGGAAAAGACAGAAAATGAGGAAATAATTAAAGGGAATGAAAAGAGCGTTCGAAGTGAGAATGAAAGATTGAAGAAAAGACTCAGTGGGGTCGAAAGAAGATTAGAAGGGGAAGAAATAACAAAGAGGAAAAATAACATAGTAGTTAAGAAATTAAAAGTGGAGAGTGAAACAGGAGAAGTGGAAATAACAAATCTTTTGCGAGATATTAGAGTGCAGGTAAGGGTAGAAGGAGTCAAGAGAATAGGAGGACAAAGGAAGGAAGAGAAGGAATGTTTCTAGTAAAAGTGGGGAGTGAGGGGGAGAAAAAGAAAATTATGGAGAGAAAAAAATTATTGAGAGGAAGAAGGGAAAAAATTGAAGAAGATCTGACATGGAGGGAGAGGAAAAGGAGATGGCAAATGGAGCACAGGGCTTGGGTAGAGAGGAAAAGGGGCCATATGGTGTGGATAGGGAGAGACAGGTTATGGATAAATGGGGAGGAATGGTGCTGAGATGAAGCATTAGAAGAATTAAGGAAAAAAGGAAAAAGTCTTAAGAAAGGTAGGGGGAAGAGAGACGGAAAAGAGTCTAGAAATAAATCAGAGGGGTTTCCAAATGAAAAAGGGGAAACAAAGTGAAGAGCAAAGAAGAGGGAGGGGAAGACAGAAACGTGAAAATAGCTTTCTGGTATGTGTCAGGTTTGAAGAACAAGAATAAAGGATTTTGGGAGGAGTTAGAAAAGTGGGATGTGATTATGATGAGTGAAACTTGGGCAGATGAGAAGGACTGGAAGGGAATAAAAAAGCTGTTACCGAAAGGTTATGTGTGGACAATGCAAGAAGCAAGAAAAAAACGAGGGATGGGCGGCATGGTGTCAGGGGTGGAAAAAGAATTAGCAGTAAAAGGGAGAAAAGATGGGGACATGGAGGAAAAGGATGGAACAATGATAAGAAAAATTATAATTGGGAAAGTAGAAATAGCGGTGGCGTGTGTATACAGAAGAAGAGGGGAAGAGAAAGGCTGGAGAGTAATAAGGAAGAATTGGTTTTAATAGGGGGGGACTTAAATGCATGGACTGGCGAACAAGGGGGAGGGTGATGGGATGAAGAAAAGGAGGCATTTATGAGGAACTCTAAACATAGAGAGACGGACAGGGAGGGGAGAAAGTTACTAGCCATGATAGGAGAAACAGGATGGTTTATATGCAATGGCAATATGAAAGGAAATGAGGAAGGGGAGATCACATTCATAGGAAAGGGAGCAACAGTAATAGACTACATCTTGGCTGAAGAAAGAATGCGGCATATGATAGGGAGTATGAAGGTAGGGAATGAGATAGAGTCCGAGCACTTCCCGGTCATAGTTACACTAAGAAGAGGCGCCAGTAAGCGCGGCAGAGGGAGAAAGGAAAAAGGGTGCGAAAGAAACAGGAAAATGGGAATCTGGGGGGTAGATAAATTAAAAGAGTTTAAACAAAAGATGGAAAAGAAGGTTAGGTATGAAAAGAGGAAGAAATAGTCTCGTTAATTGAAAGGTTGAAGGGGTCTATTGAAAAGGTAAAGGATGAGCTGGGTACTAATGAAGAAAGAGTAGGGGGAAAGAGAGGCTGGTGGGACGAGGAATGCTGGGAGAGTAAAGAGAGAATGAAAGAGTGTGTGAGCAAATGGAGAAGAGTGGAAATGGAGAAGGAGGAGTATAACAGGAGGAAAAAAGAACATGAGAAGATGCTGGAAATAAAAAGACAAAGGGGAAAGGAAGAATATAAAGCAGAGGTAGAAAAAGCGATCAAAGAAGGTAGGGTGTGGGATGTGATAAATAGGGATAGGGGGGAAAGGAAGGGCGTCAACGAAGAAATAGAAATGAAGGAATGGACGGATTATTTTAAGGGTCTATTAGAGGGAGAGCAAAATAAGATCAAAGGGGAAAAGTGTAGGATAGTCCAAGGAGAAATGGAGGAAGGGAACGAGATAAGAAGAGAAGAAGTGGATGAGGCAATAAATAGGTTAAAAAGAAACAAGGCGACGGGAGAAGATGGGATGGAGAACGAAACGATGAAGTTTGGAGCAGAAGGGATTAGGGATGGGATGTGGAAGATCTGCAACAAGGTATGGAAAGGGGAAGGTTGGTCGGAAGAGTGGACGACGGGACTGGTGGTAACGCTTGTCAAGAAAGGGGAAGAAAAGAAGGTAGAGGAATACAGAGGGATCACTCTCATGTCAGTCGGCTATAAAATATATGCAGAAATCTTAAGAAATAGGTTGGAGAGTCAGGTAGAACAAAAAGAAAGTATCCCACATAATCAGACGGGATTTAGAAAAGGAATGGGAACTATAGACAACATCTACGTACTTAACTATTTAGTTAAAAGAAATTTGGGGAGAAAGAAAGGGAGACTAGTCGCTTTGTTCGTAGATTTCAAAGCAGCGTTTGACTCAGTGAATAGAAAAGTACTGTGGCAGGTAATGAAAGAGAGGGGTGTAGAGGAAAAGTTAGTGGAGGGGATGAAGGAAATTTTTACTGAAACCAGGATTAGGGTGAAAATAGGAAAGAAAAAAGGGCAGGTTTTCTGGACAAGCCGAGGTCTAAGGTAAAGGTGCCCTTTGAGTCTGTTGCTAGTTAGTACCCTATTCGCAGACTTAGAGGAGAAGCTAAAGGAGAAAGGGAAAGGAGGACCGGTTTTGGGTAATAGCAAACTATACTCTCTAGCATGCGCGGACGATGTAGTTCTATTAGCAGATGATGAGAAGGGGATGAACCTAATGATGAGAATCTTCGAAGAGTATGTGGGAACAAAAGAGCTGACGGTGAACGTAGATAAGACAAAGGTGATGTGTATCAGAAATAGAAAGAGCAAAATAAATTACGTTTGGAAGATAAACGGGAAAAAAGTGGAAATTGTGGAGGAATTCTGTTACCTAGGTTTTTGGTTTGAGGCAGAAGGGGGAAACGAGCTGCAGGTGAGAAAAAGAATTGAATGTGCGAGTAAAGTAATGGGCCAAGTATGGGGTATAGGAAAGAGAAGGCTCAAGAACGATTGGAGAATGAGAGTCTGGTTGTTTGATGCGTTGATTTGGGCGGTGTTGTGTTATGGTGTGGAGATCTGGATATGGAAGGAACATAGGAAAGTAGAGGGCATGCATGAGCGATTTCTGAGGTGGGTAATGGGGGTTAGCTGGAGTTGCCCAGGATATATGTTAAAAGAAGAGTTAGGAAGAGAAAATATGGTTACTAGACAAATTAAGAGAGCCTGGAAGTTTGAGAGAAGCTAAAAAGGGGAGAGGGAAGTAGAATTGCACAAGCATGTTTCGGCGAAATTCGGAACAATGAAGCAAGAGGTAATGTGGGAAATTGAAAATGGGAGGAAGAAAGGAGAAAAATGAGAAGGGTGTGTAATATTCGAGAAGGGGTTATAGAGTAGGTTATGGAGCAGGACATAGAGTTAGAGCTATTGGCTAAACAAGGAGAAGAGAGATGGACAAAGATTATAGATTCGAGGTACAATAGGTGGTATATGATGGTCAAAGGGTTGACGGAACCAGAATATCTGAAAAAATAAAAAAGGAAGAATAATGGAGTAGGGTTGTACGGTACAGAATGGGAGAAGGAGTGAGAACATGCAGATATTGGATGGATGAAGAGGAGAATTTATGCAGAGTATGTGGATACGAAATGGAGTCATGGGCACATGTATTAGAGAAATGTACAGGAGAGGAAGAGGGACAGTTGAGTGTGGATGAGTGTGTAAGATGGATCTTGGATGCTAGTGGACAGGGAGTGATGTGGATGAAGAAATTGGAAGAAGTAAGTGAAGGCAAGGGAGTAAGGCAAAGCCAAACGGGTGATCCTGAAAAGGGACAGTAAAAAATGAAAATTGTCTTCAATATCGTGGAAAATGCATTTTTTATCGTAAGAGGAAACGGAAGCCCTGGAAGCTCGCTCATTTTAGGAATTAATATCACTATTGTCACTATTATTTATCCTACGTAATGCGAAAGAGTAGAATATAAGTAGTAGTAAAGTTAGAATAAGGATGGAATTGTAAATATATGTACAGGGAGCGGAGGCCCTCAAACCCGTAAAAGGGAGAGATTAAATACATACAATTATTTTTCGTTGATAATAATATTATTATATTTTTAGTTCAGAATTATTTTTTTTTGGTTAAAAGTTTTATTATTTGGTTTAAAAATTAATTGTTTTATTAACAGCTCATCTGTTTGGTTAAAAAGTCACATTTATAGTCTAAAATTAAACTGTTTTGTTGAACATTCGTCTTTTTGGATAGAAAATTTATCTCTTTTTATGGAAAAGTCATCTTTTTTGGTCAAAATTATTTTTTTTTTATTTGCATATTCAGCTTGTAAAATAATTCTTTTGTAAAATAATTTTTTCCTTGAAGATCTTTCGTTTGAGATTTATATTTTCGTTTGAAAATTGTACTTTCGTTGTTTCATTGAAAAATCGTCTCTTTTGTTAGAAATTTAATCATTTTTTCTTAAAAATACAACTGTTTTATTGAAAATTAAACATATGTATGGGTTGAGGATTCAACTATTTTTTTGAATATTGTTTTTTTTTTGTGGAAACATTAAGTATCACATTTTTCGTTGAAAATACTTTCTTTGTTGAAAATAAACTGCTTGTTTGAAAGGTAAAATACTTTGTTAAAAACAATTGTTTTTATTTAAGATTCATTATATTAGTTGAAAATGTACCTCTTATTTGTTTAAAAAATTAAGAATTTTCTCACAACAAATTTTTTGTTTAAAAATTAATGATTTTATCTCAATTTCAATCTATTCAATTTTTCGTTAAGAATTTATCTTCTTTAGTATAAAATTCAACTTTTTGGTTAAAAAATCACCTTTTTGATTAAAAATTCATATATTTTGTTGGAATTTCAATATCCTTACGTGAAAGGTTAGGTATTTTGGGAGGTTTATGTTAAGTTGAATATAGTACGGACAATAATTTTATTTAAAATATTTTGTAATCCTATTATTCTCCTATTTCGGTAAAAAAAATCACCCTATTGACCCTGTTTTAAGAGCATTTTGGGATGCAAACTCCTGTCTTTCAAGTACCCCAGTGGGAATAAAACTCTGAAAATCCCAATAACGTCCTTGGGACGTTCATAGGACGGCCTATGTCGGGCCAATCAACGTCTGTAAGACGTCCAATGTCCTAAAGATGACCTAAAGACGTCTTAAAGATATGGGCCTTCTCGGGATATCTTTTGTACTGACATTAGACGTTTTAAGAGCATCCCTAGGATGACCAAAAGGCATGTTGTAAAAGACGTTTTAGGGTTGTCTCAAAGACGTCTCTAGGACATCCTTAATTTTTTTGCCCACTGGGACGTTAGCCTGTTACAGACCTGTAACTCGATTTTAATTTTTTTTGAAATCATCACAGTTTGCGCCGATTTGGAAAATTTGATTTATGATTCACGCGCTGAGCCAGTTCGGAAAATTCGACTTATGACACACGCATTGAGACCCATAAAACATATAGTACACCTAGTCAACTCTATGTAGACTCCCGAAAATATTTTGTAGTCCTGCGTTATTTTCAAAAAATTTCCACTGATGTTGAGGCAAGTCGCTTCATGGTTA
>NC_046664.1:49018948-49039484 GCF_010883055.1 Belonocnema kinseyi
ATAACAATTCTCTCACTGGAAATATTGAATATAACGTTTTTAGAGAAGAATAGAAAAGAAATTTTATTATTTGAGTAAAATCGTCACATGGCTCCAATTTTTTCCCATATCTATCACTGTGCGACGGTTCGAAAAATTTGACTCATACCAGTAAATCTCGAGCTGAGTCAATTCAGATTTTTTCGATTTGATCACAGCTTGAGCCGGTTCGAAAAGTTCCAGTTACGACTTACGTTTTAAGACAGTTCAGAAAATGTGACTCATGATTGGCGTGCTGAAACGGTTCGGAAAATTCGAATCATAAATCGCGCCCTGCGTCGATTAAGATTTTTTCGATTCGATCACTGTTACGGCCGGTTCGAAAAATTCGAGCTATGACTCACGCCTTGATATAGTTTGGAAAATCCAACTAATGACACACGCGCTGAGACGGTTCGAATAAATTGACTCACAAATGACGTTCAGAGTTGATTCCGTTTTTTTTCAATGCGATCGGAAAATTCGAATTTTGACTCACGCGCTAGGTTGATTCGGATTTTTTTCGATTCGATCACAGCTTAAATTGATTTGGAAAATTCGGCTTATGACTCACGCGCCGACAGAATTCGGAAAATTTGACTCATAAATCACGTGCTGCGTCGATTCATAATTTTTCTATTTGATCATCATTAAAGTCGGTTCAAAAAATCCCACTTAGAACTCACGTGCTCAGATAGTTGTGAAAATTCGAATCATAACTGACGCACAGGGACGGTTCGGAAAATTCTACTCCTAAATCACGTGCTGTGTCGATTCAGATTTTTTCTATTCGATCTCCGTTAGAGCAGGTTCGAAAAATTCGACTCATGACGCAAGAGCTGAGTCAATTTAGATTTTTTTAATTCGGTCATAGCCTGATGCTGATCCGATTCTGAAAATTCGACTCATGACTTACGCGCTGAGTCGGTTCAGATTTTTTCGGTTTAATCACAGCTTGAGTCGGTTCGAAAAATATGACTCATGCGTTTAGATGGTTCGGAAAATTCGGCTCATGACTTACGCGCTGAGTCGGTTCAGATTTTTTCGATTTGATCACAGCTTGAGCCGGTTGCGAAAATTCGACTTATGACTCAAGCACTAAGATGGTTCGAAAAATTCAGCTCATGACTTACGCACCGAAATGGTTCGGAATATTCGACTCATAAATCGCGTGCTGCGTCAATTCATATTTTTTCTATTCGATCACCATTAGAGCCGGTTCGAAAAATTCGACTCAAAGTTTGAGCCGGTTAGGAAAGTTCGGTACACCGAACATGCGCCTTTTCGAATCGAATTTTTTTCGACTCAATTCTCATCAGAGTGGAATCCGATTACAGTCGGTTCACTGCGACTCATCACTAGTAAGAAGACATTCGTGTGTAGGCCAATAGGGTTTTAGGTGCGAAGGATCAGCAGGTGATAAAACCCAATTTAGTTGTTAGTAGATAATGGATGGAGGGCAATTCCGGCAGTTGAGGCATGGCGATTATATCACTGATATGAATGAGAATGCGGCAAACAAATCGCCTGCATCTCATCTGCCGTTCAGTAGCAACGTCACGTTAATTACTCAGTGACGTCACACTTATGCCAAGGCAACGAGGGTCAACACAGTCGACACCAAGCGAATAGGGGCACGTTATTGACACTCGGTCGTGTGTTAGAAAAGATAACACGTGCAGTAAATTATAACAAAAATTAACGTTAAGTTTCTTAATTACTTGTTAATAGCAAAATATTCCATTCGAGACTTTTAAAACAAGAAAATAAAATTTACTTGAATTAATATTCAATAATAATAATAATAACTAGCAGTAAATTCAAGCGCGCAAATCGCGCGTTCGCACCTCTGGATTTTTATTTCCTGACATTAAAATTGTAAAGATTTTTAATTCCTTATTAAACAGATTTTGAAAAATGATTGAAACAATAATCAATAAATTATGGATCCCGGGGGATTAGGGCGCAAGTACTAAATTTCGGAAATTCGTTTTATTCGCTTAAACTGTTTTTTTACCTAACTCATGTAAATTTTCCAATTTTCCAATTCAAAACGTTGAAAATTTAGCGTTAAAGATTGAAAAATTGACATTTTTTAGTCTTCAATAAGGTACAAAAAAAAATCAAGAAAGGCTCCGGGGAGATTCGAACTCCCGATCTCCTGTTTACTAGACAGGCGCTTTAACCAACTAAGCCACGGCGCCAGTTCCACGTTGAAGTTTGATAACTTTTCATTATTTTTAGTTCAGAATTATAAAATTGTATCATCTAAAAGTTTAAGGAAATTGAAATTATATTACTTCTAATCAAAAGCGTTCAAAACTCAATCAATAAAACTTGAATTCAAATTGAATGAAACTAAATTGAATATTTTGAATGCAAAGCTTCGGTATGTTTATTATTTCAAATTGTTGTCATATATAAAATTTATAATTTAAAATTATAATTCAAAATCAAAAGTAAATGCAATTTTTGAAATGGCTTTGAAAATACTTTTTAAAACTCATAGATTTTAATTATAATTGCAAAAATCAAACTCATGAGAGGGAAAAACTGATAATTTAGCGTTCCACATAACATTTAAGAAAATCCACAATCTTAAGCTTTCAATGTGAAATTGTTTTGTTTTTCATGTATGAAAATTTTAATATTTTGGAACATTTTTAAATAAAAAGTACTTTAATTTTCAATTTCCTAAATTTAATCTTTTAAACATTTTTTGAAAATTTTTAATTGTTTCAAATATTTTCTTAAAGTTTTAAACAATTTACAAAAAATCAAGAAAGTTTCCGTGGAGATTCGAACACTCGTTGATCTCCTGTTTACTAGAGAGGCGCTTTAACCAACTACGCCACGGCTCGGCGCCCGTTCCACGTGAATGTTCGATAATGAAAGGTGACTATGAGTACCGAATATCTTTCCTTTCTCTGTTAAGGCTTGAATTTGAGGACCTATTGTCATAATTTTTCAATTTAGTTTTAGTAAACTAGTTTTGAATTATACAACTCTATAATAATTTCAAAATTATTTAACTAAAAATCTCTTAAGCTGAAAATTGTGCAACAGTCAAGTCTTTCAATAGGATATTTCATTATTTCGGAGAGTTAAAAACAAGAAAAACAGCAATTTTTTGGTTTCAAATGGAAAGCAAAGAATTTAGAATAATTAAATCTAAAATTATTAGATTTTAAAATGACGATCCAGGTGCTCAATATAAAAATTTGCATTGTGTTAAGATTTAAATTGAATTAAGTATTGTGAATTTTTAATGTTCAATTATTATAAAACTTATTTTTTAAGCTAACTTTCAAAACTAACAAATTTATACTTGAATCACGAACAATTTAACCATTCAAAACCTTGTTTAAAACTTCAAGCATTCTTCAATTAGGAACTTAAAACTAAGTCCTTAAAAATAATTAAATGTCAAATTTTGCATCGCGATTTTGAAGCTGACGTATCATAATAAACTATCACAATTGAAGATAATTCGACTGATTTTAAATCAACTCAATACTTTAAGTTAGTTACAATTAACTAAATTGAAGTTCAGAGAATTCAAATGGATTTCAAAAAAATTTCATACACAATCAGCTTTGAACGCCTACAACTAATTACTGAAAAATATGCGTGAGTAATGCACAAAAAATTCAAGAAAGGCTCCGGGGAGATTCGAACTCCCGATCTCCTGTTTACTAGACAGGCGCTTTAACCAACTAAGCCACGGCGCCTTTTTTACATTCATGCTTGTGGATAGTAATTTTCAATTTTTATAAACTTTAGATTGGCACAACATTCATATCACACATAGAACTGAAAATTTCTAAGTTGACTGCGTCGGTAATTTTTTGTAGTAAAAATGTAAATTTTATAATTAGATTATAAAAATGAGTGTTCTGAATTTTTAAATAATTATACAAATTTAGATATTCAATAAAATGTTTAGATGGACTCGAAACGCATTTGACGTTAATAGACGCAATTTTATTTCTAAAAAAAAGATTTAATATCCGAATAATGTGAAAGTAAAAATTTTCCAGACAAAAATTGAAAATAAATATTAATTAAAATAAAATAATAAAAACATATTTCCATACATTGAAAATGGTTTGATTATATTTTTAAATTTTTCCAAATTTTATAGTTTGAAAACAATTATATTTTATAGTTCAAAAATAATTAAAACCAATGGTTAGTTTAATAATTCATTTTGACTTCAATATATAACGATATTATTAATTATTGCCAATTTTTCTAATTTTTAATTATTATCAATATTTTATTATTTTATTTGATCTGTTATTAAACGGTATTAATTTTCTAAACATTAATTAAGTTTAATCTTGAAAAATTGACCATTTTCAAATTTAAAGCGTTTCAAATTGAAATTTTTATATTTTAATTGTTAGAAAATAATACAGTCCCGTGCAGAAATTGCCCAAGTTATTTCCGAGTGCCGATCTATGCCCGATCGTATTTTCCACATGTGACCGCAAGGGGGCAGATGGTGTGGCTCGCGTCAGAACCACTTCGCGTCGGGTTAGGTTAGACAAGATTATGTCAAGTTTTCTGTTATCGTCGTGATATTGTTTTTCTTTCATCCAATTTGAAATGCTAAAAGCAAAAAGTAGATTGCAATTTCGGAATCACATAATTGTTGGTGAGATTAATTATATCCGTAATGAAGGCAAAGGTAAGCTTTAATTTGCTAGAATCAACATGACAATTTATTTTTAGCTTCTGAAGATTTCCAGCAATGCATTCGAGAACGCGTCGTTATTTTAAGCGCATTTACTATTTATGTAAATAAAGAAATATTTTCCAGCTTTTTAGAATTTTATTCAAAATATTTATTAAAAAATATTTATAATTAAAATTGAGTTGTATGTGTGTGCATGTGTAGTGTGTGTGTGTAATAGCTCGAAATTTGAACATTTTTTGTCAGAGCATAATAGTTTTCTTCGAAATGCAAACTCGTCGATAAATTCAAGCAATACAAACAGATAATGTAATGTAGAATATTTCAAACGGGATATAATGTATAAAGATATATAATGTAGAATATTGAAAAATTGAAGATTCGTAAAATACAATGTTGAAAAAATATTAATATAAAAATTTTGGAAATTTTACCAATTATAGAAATTACAAATTAAAGGGCCAGATCGAGCCCCCATTTTGGATGCCCAAATCTGGGCCCTGTTGGGTAGGGCAGTTCATTTTCGGTCTGGCACTAGACTGATTACTAGGGTGGTCCAAAAATGCACGGCAAAATTTTTTTGCATGCTAGAGTGCAACAATCCCCCCCCCATTTTATTCCAAATCCGGAAAAAGAAATTCCCTAATTTTCATTTTTTTATTTTAACAGGTGCCGATTTTGACTTGAAGTTTCCCATGTAAAATGCATGGGGAAAAATCACCTTTTTGAGTTTTTAGAATAATTTTTTAGGGTTTGAAAAAATGTGACGGAAAAGTGTGGGGACCTGTAGAGAATTATCCAACGAAGAATTTCATCTATCAGACATATAAATTTGACACCCCTAACACACCCCTACGAGTACCTGAAAACTACCCTTAAAACCAAAAATGTCAATTTTTCAAAAATTAGTTCATGGATTAGTTTAAACAATTTTTTTTTTAATTTCGTTTTTTTCCTTAAAAATTATTACTGCTGCTCTAGCGGAATATTTATTAACATTAGTTATTCAATTTTAATTTGTTTAAACAAATGGAATTTTTGTAAACCATTTTTTTATTAAAAATTATTATTTCTTTAGTGGAATATTTATCAAGATTGTTTGATTAATTTTATTTGAAAAAAAAAAATTTTTAATAGAAATTATTACTTAAATATTACTGATAAATAAATTATTATTAATTAGTTATTAATTATTACTGATAAATATACCACTATTTTTTTAAATAGAAACGAAATTATTTAAATAAATTCCTTTTGTTTAAATAATTGAAAATTAATGACCTGGTGTTAATCAATATTCCAGTAGACCAATAGTAATCTTTTTTAGGCAAAACACGAATTAAAAAAAAGTTCTTTAAACAAATTTCATTTCTCTAAACAATTAAAAATTAATAAACTAATGTTATTAAATATTTCACTAGACTAACAGTAATAATTTTAAGGGAAAAAATAAATTTAAAAAAAAATTTTAACAAATTCCATTTGTTTAAATATTTGAAAATTAATTAACCAATGATAATAAATATTCCATTAGACCAATATTAATAATTTTAGGTAAAAAAGACCAGAATACAGTGCTCAAAATGTCGATTTCATGAAAAATTCACATTTTTTGTTTTAAGGGTACTTTTCAGGTATTCGTGGAGTACCTGATGCATTCCCGTCACATTTTTTCAAACCCTAAAAAATTATTCCAAAAGCTCAAAAAAAGTTTTTTCCCCATGCATTTTACATGGGAAACTTCAATTCAAAACCGGCACCTGTTAAAATCGAAAAATAAAAAAATAAAATAAAAACCTTTTTGAGCCACCCTATACTGATTACTCTATCGGGCCCACCTTTTTCCCGATCGGGACCCGACCGGCGCCCCGCCAGTATTAAGTGTGGGTGTGCTTTTGAAATAAAAAATTAATAGTTTTCACGATTAAAATAAAAAAAATGCATTTCTTTTTAGAAAATTAAGAGTTTTATGTTTTAAGATATAAAAATTTAAAGGATCCCCAAAATTTTTGAAATATTCTGAATTCATTGAATTTTATGAAATCTTTATCGTCCGAATTCCTTGAATAGCCTTAATTCCTTGTATTCTTAGAATTCTCTGATATTCTACAGATATAACTAAGAATTTTGAGGAATTCAGAAGATTTCAATGAGTTAAAAGAATTCAAAAAGGATTTGAAAGAGTTTTGTAAGTGTTTCAAGAAATTCGAACGAATGACAAATGATTGAAAACTGAATATTTTTGAGGTAGATTTCTTAGTTTACAAGACCCTTTTTACATTTATTTGTGAAAAGAATAGGAAAAACTTGCCTGAAAAATGAAACCATACGACTTTTAAATTATTTTTGAATTGATTAAACTGTAATTTTTACATTCTCATCATTTATGATTGAGAAAGTATTAGAATTGTTGGTAATTTGACATCACACTTTTTCAACGGATCTCCACGTTTCGAGACCCCCTGAATCCGAAAATCAGGTTTTCACGATTGCGTCTGTCCGTCCGTCCATCCGTCCGTCGTCCATCCGTCCGTCCGTCCGTTAACACGATAACTCGAAAAAATGAACGAATCAAAACCATCTTTGGCACACTTTTTCTACGTCCTAAAACAAAGGACGAGTTCGTTAACCAGCCATTTTTGATAAAAATTAAAAAAGAGAGCGCATTTTGAAAATTTTTGAGACCACTTTTTTCTGAATTTGAAAATTCTGTGTACGGATATTTATAGTGTTGAAAAGAAGAAAAATTTATCCTCATGACTTTTTTCGATAAAAAGAAAATTCTCAGAGTTATAGCGTTTTCAAAATTTTTTAATGAACCGAAAATCAAAATTTGAAGCCGAAAAACGCATGATATGAAAAAAAGTCAAGAGAAGAAAAACATTTCTTTTTAAAATCCCTACAAGATTATCATAAACAATTTTTAGATTTTCTTCAAAAATCGAAAATTCAAATTTTGATTGCACAAAAAATAATGGAAAATAAAAAATTCCATTTTGTGGACAAGCTATGTAGGATACAAAAAAAGATGAATTAACAAAAATGGTTATACCAAAAAAGATCTACAATTTCGTTAAGAATCACTTCTTGATAGGACGCGTACTTTTTGTTTTATTCGTGAAAAATAACGTTGTAAAAAGTGAAATAAAAAAAAGTGTGTGGAAAAACGGCAAAAGTTACGAGAAAAAAAACCCAACAAAACCTGTTTAGAAATGTTTGTCGGAAATCAAACGCGCAGCGCGAGTTCACGATGAGAATGTGTACCTCAAAGCCTACAGAGCTTTGAGAAACTTAATCTTTGGCTATAGTTAATTAAGTAGACAATTCAGAATAAGAAGACGCATATAAATACTGCTATCTAAAAGAGATCTTTTTGATAAAGATGTTTTCAAGCATTCCAACTGCAAAGAATAAATATCCGAGAGCGAAGCGCGAGGTAACCTATTATAGAGCGCGAAGCGCGAGATTCAACCGTCGCGCTCCCTAGGCGCGCTCAAATTTGCGAGCGGCGCGCGTGGCGCGCGATGAGAATGTGCCCGCGAAGCGGGTGGATTTTTTAAATTATAACATTGTTTTTTATTCCTTTTATAATTTGTTTATTTCAATAATTAAAAGATTTAAAGTTTAGAAGAATAGTTGTAGAAGAATATGATGTTTTTTATGTACTAAAATACTTGAAACACAGAAGTAACCTTTAACCTTAATGACTTCTTCATTATTAGTCACAGTAAAAATTATGAAATTGTCCAAATTTTTTGCAAATAAAATTTTTTAATTTTAAGCATTAGTAAAGTCGTTAATCTTCTTCGTTTATTATAAAAAAATTAGAATAATTTCAAATATTATAAAAGTTTGACCACTTTCCACTTTTTTGAATCTTTCAAAATTGCAATTAAAAAAATTTCTTATTATTCAACTTTTAGCTTCAAACGTTCAGGGTTGTATTGTTTAAAACTGGAATCATTTTAAATTAAACGATTTTGAATTAAAAGCATATATCGAAACCTTGGAATTCATTTGTTTATATTTTTAAATCTTTCAAATGTGTCTCGTTTCAAAATACAATGAAACTCTTCTATAGCGCTAATTTCGGTGCTCACCGTAGGTGGGAACTAACTCTCTATAGCCCGCTCCGTTTTTGTTTGTTTATGTCTGAGTGATCGCCTGAGTAACAACCGCGTACCCCGCGCAGCTCCTGTTATATCTACCCGAATAAAAATGCTTCGACTTGAGTTCGACTTGAATTGCTCACAATCAAGACATGCTGCAGTCGAAAAGGTCGACTTGAGCATTTCTCAGTTTTCAGTCGGAGCCAGACTTCAATTTATGTCTTGGAGACAAGTTCTTACGCCTTGAAGACATAAATTTATCTCTTGAGTCGAATTTTTATGACTCCAACACGTGCAGTTTATAACTTCGAGCTATATATATTGGACGATTGGATATTTCCGCAGGTAAAATATTTTTCAAAAAAGTGAAGGTCATTCCTGAAGTACATTTCAACGAGGAATTCAATGGTGACCTTTATTTTGACCTTGAAGTTGACCTTCATGGCTTTTTGAAGGTCAACTTTGTTTTTTCAAATGGAAACCCCCTTTTTTACATCTGCAATTGATAGAACGGAAAATTCTACGTTTAGGTACGTACCCAAGTCATAGGTCAATTGTAACGTTCAAGGTCAGTTAGATGTTATTTGAAATTAACAAAATTTTCCAAGAGGTCAGTGTAATTCCTGAAGTAAACTCCAACGAGGAATTCAATGGTGACCTTCATTTTGACCTTCAAGTTGACCTTCATGGCTTTTTGAAAGTCAACTTTGTTTTTTTAAATGGAAACCCCCTTTTTACATTTGCAATCGATAGAGCGGAAAATTCTACGTTCAGGTGCGTACCCGAGTCATAGGTCAATTGTAACGGTCAAGTTCAGTTAGAGGTTATTTGAAATTAACAAAGTTTTATAAGAAATCATAAGGAAATTTTTCATTAAAAGTTCCAGGTGTTCTGGTGAGAGTTCTGTTTCTCCCCGAACAGTTATACAGTCCTATACCGTTTTTCGATACCTAAGTCAATACCCAAGGCGATACCATGAGTCCTATACTATTTTTCCATACGACTATTACGAATCGAAGCTAAATTTATGTATTACGAGTACATACTTACTATCTTTCGCTAAAAGAATATTATGACGCAAGCTAAAATTTCGGAACGAGAGAGGGTATCTGTATTAATAATGCATTTGTTGAAAACCCACATCTTAGTTTATGTCGAGCTAGTAGTGAGCGTGACGTTGCTTCTGAGACAGTGCGAAATATTTTAAAAAGCATTAATTTCTATCCTTACAAAGTTCATCTGGTACAAGAGCTCAATGAAGACGATCCTGATTGTCGGGTTGAATTTTGTGAAATTATGATGGAGAAAATTGATAGAGACCCTCTTTTCTCGTACAATACAGTATTTTCAGATGAATCTACTTTCACTTTAAAAGTTGAGGTTAACAGGCAAAATTGTAGATATTGGTCCGACATAAATCCTGATTAGATGTTGCAGACTCACACAGAATATCCACAAAAGATTAATGTTTGGGCCCGTATCTTGAATGATACATTGATAGGCCCTTTCTTCATTGATGGGAATCCCAATGCCCGTGCATATGAAGAGCTTCGCAGAAACCAAATTGTACCAAGAATGAGGGAGATTGCAGGCGATAATTTTCAAAATATTTGGTTCCAGCAGGACGGAGCAGCGGCTCATTACGGTAGGGAGGTTCGAGCATATTTGGATACTCAGCTCCCTCAAAGGTGGACTGGAAGAAGGGGTGAAATCGAGGGCCCCGTTAGATCTCCTGATCTGACGCCTCTCGACTATTTTCTTTGGGGTTATTTAAAGAGCAAAGTGTATTCAAGGCAACCGCAAAGCTTAGACGAATTGCAGAATCGGATTCTGCAAAAGGCTATAGTACTTTGATTCATAGGGAGATGATTCGTAATTCTGTAACTCATTTTTACAATCGCATAGCTTTCTGTCGAGAAGCTCAAGGATTTCAGTTCGAACATCTTCACTTAAGCGTGAGAGGCCACGAGACTCACGCTAATCAAGCACCCCGAAATCATTACCAAGATCAATACAGAGCTCACCAATGAATTTCTCGTTGAAATTTACTTTAGGAATTACACTGACCTCTTTGAAAACTTTGTTATTTTCAAATAATCTCTAACTGACCTTGAACTTTACAATTGACCTATGACATGGGTACGTATCTGAACGTAGAATTTTCCGTTCTATCAATTTCAGATGTAAAAAAGGGGTGCCATGAAGGTCCACTTCAAGGTCAAAATGAAGGTCAGCATTAAATTCCTCGTTGAAATTTACTTCAGGAATGACCTTCACTCTTTTGAAAAATATTTTACCTGAGGACATATCCAACCGTCCCGGGACTTTTCAGACACCTTGTATATGTGTGTGTGTATATATATATATATATAAAATCAACTTATTCACGCATTGTTATTTGTATTATACTAGTTTGACGATTATACCGAAAATGGTGTTTGTTTTTACATATTTGTAGCGGTTTAGGAAATCCTTCTAGACAGTTATAATTTTTATTTTTTTTTAAAGAAAATTTTTAAAGGTTATACTCGTTCAGACCCACCGATTTTGAGCCAAAAAAGGTTCGATAATCTCAACCAAGACAAGGCTCGTCTTGAGTCAAGTACACGTCGTCTTAGCCAAGACAAGATTCGACTGAACACAAGTAAAAGCCGTTTTACATGTCGTGGCCATAAAAGTAAGACGAAGGCCTATGTCTAGACTTAGTTTTGAGACGCAACCAGACATCAATGTCTTGGAAACGAACTCAAGACATAACCAAGTCGAACTCAAGTCGAAGCATTTTTACTCCGGTACTTGCGGCGCGGCTTTACTACTCGGAAGGGCTGTAGAAGGGAGGACGGTTGAAGGGTTTCACTGTCATTATATTTTACAGTTGAAGAACAAATTAAAATCAATGATTCGTTAAATAATTAATTTCAACCGGAAATCTCCTCAATTACTTGAATGATCGTTTAATGTTAAATAATTTTAAATTAAGAAGTTTAATTTAAAACTCAAACTTGATCATTTTTACAACTCAAAAATGACCGTTTTTTAATTTTAAACGTTTTAGATTTAAAATCCTTGAATTTGAATTGCTGTAAAATGGTTCAAAATCAAATTTAGAGCATTTCAAACAAAAAATCGAACATCTTAAAACTTAAAATAAAAAATTTTTTTCAAGAGTTTAAGAAATAGAGCGATGGAAATTTGGTAGATTCTCTGATTTTCTGAAAATCTCTTCCTTGCTTGAATTCTCTAAAATACTTGATGCCTCTGAATTCCTTGAAATCCTCGATTATTCTGAATTCCCTGAGGCCCTCAAGTTCCTTTTATTCGTTAAACACTCTGAATCCCTTAAATTCTCTAAATTCAATCAAATCTTTTAATTTTTTGGAAATCTCTGACTTTCTTGAATTCTCTGAATTCTTTAAATTCTCGGAATTTCTGAAATTCTCTGAATTCCTTACATTTTCTTAAATCTTTGAATTCTTTGAATTTCCTGAAATTCTTGAACATTCAGAATTTCTTGAATACTCTGAATTCCCTGTAATCCTTCAAGATCCTGAATTCCTTGAAAATTCTAAATTCCTGATATTCTTAGACTTTTCCAAATCCCCTAAATTCCTTCAAATTTTCTAAATTATGTGAATTCCATGAACTCATAGAAATCATAGAATTTATTGAATTCCTTCAACTCTTCTGAATTCCAATGAATTATTTAAATTATTTTAAAGTCCTTGGAATTCAGAGAGTTCTAAGAAGAGGAATTACGTTAATTTTAAGGAGGTTAAAAGAATTCAAAAGAATTTGAATGAGCTTAAAGAATTCCTAAAAATTCAAAAGAATGGAAAATTATTAGACACTGGATTTTTTTAAGGCAGCATTTTTAATTATTCGAAACCCTTTCCACATCAATCTTTAAAAAAAATAAAAATATTTTGCTTAAAAATTTCAACCATACCTCTCAAAATATATATTGTTTGGAGTAATTAAACTGTACAATCAAACAAAACATAGTCAAATTTTGATATGTATATTTCTAATTGAGACAATGCCACGTTTCTTGCGCGCTTTAGCTCGCGTACAATATTACTATTTATGTATAATTTTTATTTGTTTTATGGAAAAAATGTATAAAACTATTAAAGAATAATTCTTCACACCATGTGTAATTTTTTCACATCTCTATTTAAAATTTGTTATATTTATACATGCAATTTTCTAGTTAAATTTTTTTATGTATGTATGATCCGTTTTCTAGAGAACATTAGATGACACGTATTTTTCTGATTTCCTCTTTTAAAATCCACCCTTAAATGTTAAAAAGGTTCAAAATTCTTAAAATGGCATATACTTTCTTGAAAACATTATAAAAGCCTATTTTTACAAAAAACTGCACCTTTTTATTTATATAATTTTTTTAATTTGCACCGATTTTACGGTACAATATGTCCCTTTTCCAGGTCTAGTTGCTCGTTCCGAAAAAATCTGACTGCTCACACGGACATGTTGGTACGCGCATCTACGGCCATCAGACCAATAGTTTTTGTTATCAAACCTCGACGTCGAACAGGCGCCGTGGCTTAGTTGGTTAAAGCGCCTGTCTAGTAAACAGGAGATCGGGAGTTCGAATCTCCCCGGAGCCTTTCGTGATTTTTTTGTCCATAATTTTACCGTATTTTTTAGTATTTTAAAAATATAAATTTAAGTTTTTTATAAGTTAAACTTGAATTTTCTTCGAACTTCAAATTATCAAACATTATATACGATTGCATTCCTAATTCATGCCTACAGAAAATAGTATTTGAAATACAATTTCTTCACAGTAACATTTTGTCTTTTTATAGTTTATATTTTTAATACAGTGCTGTGACTCGATTGTTACTATTTATAGTTCAGCAAAACTACAAAAAGTATTTACAAATATTGATTTTATCATCAATTTACTTATCAAAATTACATTCAACGCTGTAGAAAAGTTCATTCAATTGAATGAATTCAATTGATTGAATACAATCAATTGAAATTCCATGAATTCCAACTCTTTTTAAATTTAAACTAACTTCAGTTCCGAGCCTAAAATGTGTTTAGTTGCTTAGTTTGAAATCAAAAAGGGCAGTGAAAAATTAAGTCCATTTTCGAAGCAAAATTTTCAGATTTCCTACCTAATATTTTTAAAGTCTATAAATTATCAAACAATTTATTTATTTATCGCAGGCTTAGTAGTCTCAGTCCTATTCGCCTCTTTTCCTCTTTTTTCTATTTTTGTTGAGATAATTCTTTTTAGTTCGGTTGTCTATTATTATACATATTTTTGATTATGAAGTCATCTTATTTGTTAATCAATTTATTTATTTGCTTGAAAATGCAAAAGTTTTATTGAACATGCGTCTTCTTTGATCCGAAATTCAAATATATATTTGAAAATAAATTTTTTACTAGAAAATTCAACTATATTGTCAGTTCAAAGTTAATTCTTTTTGGTGCAATAGTCTACTATTATATTTTTGGTTGAAAACTAATCTAAAATTTAATAATTTGTATGAAAATTCCAAAAGTTTGTTTAAAAGACATCCTTGTTGGCTAAAAATTCTAATACTTTGTTAGAAATTCCTCTCTTTTGATTGAAATTTATACTATTTTGTACAAAAATGGACCCTCGTGAATTTTTTTTTTTTTTTTAATTGAAAAGTTTTGTAGAAAATACTTTTGTAACAATTTTATTTCGTTGTGCAAAATTCAACTCTTTTGTCCAAAAATTTAATTGGTTTTGAAAATTTAATTATTTTAGTAAAAATTCAACAATTATGTTAAAAAATCATCTTTTTAGGTTAAAAATTTAAATGTTTTATTAAATATTCAACTATTTGCATTGAATATGTAAATATTTTTTTGGAAAAAGAACTTTGGTTTCAAAATCCACTATTGTTGGTTAAAAGTGTTTTTTTTTTAATTACACAAGTGTATTTTTGTATATTTTGACGCAAATTTTACAATTTTGTTAAAAGCCCTTTCTTTATGGTTGATAATTCCAATTTCCTGTTGAAAAAATCGTCTTTTTACGTAGAAAATTCAACTATGCCATTATTATTTCATAATTGCTCTTTAATAGTTAAATATTTAATTACTATGTTAAACATTCATTTTTTTGGTTGAAGAATTATCAGTTTAGTTAAAAATTGATCCCTTTAGTTGAAAATATAACTATTTCGTTTTGCATCATTAGTATTTATTTTTTTAATTAACTTTTTAAATTGAAAATTGAGATAATCCAGTTTTAGTAGAAAAAAAAATTTTTAGTTGATAATTCGTATTTTTAGTTTGCAAATCTTTTTTGTAGGAAATGCATTTTTTTACGTTGTATTAAACTTTTTTTAATTTAAAGTAATATATTTCTTGTTATACATATCAACTATTACATTTTTCCTTACAAAAACATTTTTTTTGGTTGGAAATTTAACTATCCCATTTTTTTTTAAATTTCTCTTTATTATATGCAAATTCAACTATTTGCTTAAATGATTAACTAACTACTAACTTTTTTGAAATTTGAGTTTTTTGGTTTAAGATTCATGATTTAAGTTTAAAATTTATCTCAAAATTTATGAAATTTAAATTAGACCAAAATCCAAATTAAAAATCCCATTTAACGTCCAATAATCAAATTGATGCAAAATCCTGTTAAACAAAACAAGAATCCAAGGGCCAAATTTGGACCACAACGAATAAACGAAACCCAAAAAACCCTACTGTAATCTGAAAAAAAAAAAATATAATATAAAATAAAATAAAATTTTCGGAAAAAAATAAAAAAGAGGAAAGAAAAATGAGTAATGATGAAAGTTTGGCTGCCTTCTTATTTTTCTTTCCTCTTTTTTATTTTTTCCCGAAAATTTTTTTTTTCAGATTACAATAGGGTTTTTTTGGGTTTCGTTTATTCGTTGTGGTCCAAATTTGGTCGTTGGATTCTTGTTTTGTTTAACAGGATTTTGCAAAAATTTATCTCTTTAATTTAAAATGTAACTTTTTGGTTAAAAAATAACTTTTTGATTGAAAATTGGTCTTTTTTAGTTGAAATTTCGTCTTTTTGGATTGAAAATCTCTTTTGTAGAAAATTGGTCTTTTTTTGTTGAATTGAAATGTTTATAATTTAAAATTAAAGTGTTTTTAGGCAGAAATATTTACCATTACATTTTTAGATGAAAATTAAGTTTCTGATTGAAAATTAAACCATACGATTTTTGGTTGAAAAATAACCTTTTTTAATTAGAAACTCAACTTCTTGTTTATAAATTAATTTTTTTGGTTAAAGATTGATGATTTTACCCAAAAATTGTTTGTTTTTTTATGGTTGAAAATGTAACTATTTTATTGAGAATTCATTTTTTCTTGTTTGAAAACGAATTTTTTGTAACAGAATTAAAATCTCTTTAGTACAAATTTGTTCGAATTTAACTGTTCACAATTAAAAATTCGAATGTTTCTTGGTCAAAATATCAACTATTACATTTTGGGTTAATAATTTACTTCTTTTTTGATTGAAAATTTATCATTTTGTATCAAATTCATGTTTTCTGTTCAAAATAAAACTATTTAGTTAAAAAAGAATTTTTTTACTAGAAAATAAACTATTCTAGTTTTAGTAGAAAAAAGTGATATTTTTAGTTGAAATTTCGTCTTTTTGATTTGAAAATCTGTTTTATTAGAAATCTGATTTTTTTGCTTAAAAGTGCAACTATTTGGTTAAAATAAATCTGTTTTGGTTGCGTATTAACTATTTTGTTGAAAATTTATCTATTTGATGCACGCTTCAAAATATAATCATTTTTAATTAAAGATTTAACTATTTTGTTGGAAATGTATGTATTTTTTAGGAAAATTTAACTTTTTGTAGAAAATTAATCCTCTTGGTTAAGAATTGAACTTTTGGTTAAAAATTCATCTATTTGGTTAAAAGTGAAATATTCATATATCTTTAATAAAACACTCAAATAAGCAGAGTGTCATTAAACCAAATTCTCCTACTGTTAATGCCAAAAGAACAAAAATCATGTAAGCTTTTAAAATTTCATGTACAACCTTATCTATATTTGTACGCGATCATGCATTAACTCTGATATTTTTATTTCCTTAAAAGTCTGCCTGCAACTACATATCATGCGTGATAACATATAAGATTGGCATCGCACTTGTTTAAATTTTCTTATTTTCATCCATTACTGTTATTGAGTTAAAATTAAAAATTTCTCTGCGCAAATGATCTTCGCTCTTTTTCTGACGCAGACACCATTCTCTTTTAATTTTTAATCGTGGTTGACTTACAACGCAATAGAGTCGATAAACAATAGTTAACAATTTGTTATTCACGATACTGTTTTGATTCTAGAATGATGAGATGTATGAAAAATAGTATTTCTGTTTTCAGATAAAAACTTTTGCTACCTTTTTGCATTTGGTGAAAATATTTTTGACAAGAATATGCAATAGGGCCTGTCGAAAAAGTCCAATTTTTTCACCTGTGACGTGGAACGAAGTAACCAACCTTAGAACCGACAATTAGTTTACAAAAAAAAGCAATGGGTTCATGGAGTCCTTTTTATTCAATAGAAGAGTCCTTATTATTCAGAATCAATAAAAACTAGAAAATTGATTTTTTGCTCCTAAGACTGGTTCCTTCGTTCAACATCACACATGATTGGCTAGTGGTACCGAAAATTCGGGACTACTGCGGCCATTCCCTTTTTCAACTCCAGAAATTTTTTGGAACTAGACAACCTTTAATTTTTTATAAAAATTTTTCCACTTATGTCTCCATATTATATCACAATTTTGCTTTTAGTTAAACTAGAATAAGCCAGTTTAGTAACTGGCTTATTCTAGTTTAACAAGGAGCAAAGTTTCAGTAAACGTCATGGCAGAATCGAAGACTATCGGATCTTCATCAAAAACTCATTACTCGAAAATTGTGTTAAGCCTATGGGTTCATGTGGATAAGAGAAAATATTGAGATTAGTTATGTACGTACCGCATTCCAAAACTGTTCATAATTATTCACTAATACTGTACAATTTTCTGGGCTATTAATCAAGAAACAATTCATGAATAATTGACAAATTACTTAACGCAATATCTGATTTATCTAATTTAATTTATTTTTTTTTATATTTCAGCATATTTAAAAAGATTCCAAGAAATTTTTAGTAGTTTCCAAAAGGTTCAAAAAACCTTGGATTATTTTTTAAAATTTCAAGGAATTTTCAAGAACTTTAGAAAGTTCCAAATTTTCGAAAATATTTTTCAAGCCATTTCTAAATATATCATAGGATTAGAAATATTTCAGGGTGTTCTGAGAGCATTTTAAGACTTTTTAGTAAATTTTAACAATTTTAATAAATTTCAAAGAAGTTTAAAAGTTTAGGGCATTTTATAAAATTTTAAAGTATTTTCACAAGCCTTGAGAAGTTTTATGGGATTTCAAAAATATTTTTAAGGATTTGAAAAATTTTAAGTGTGTTTTGAAAGATTTCAAGGAATTCCCAGTAGATTTAAATCATTTGAAGGGATTTAAAAAAAGTTGAAAGATTTTAAGGTATAAAAAAACATCTATTTTCAAGAGCTTCAAAATCTTTCAAGGGTTTTTGAAGGAATTTTTAAGAAATTCCAATAAATGGAACGAATTCCAAAGAATGATTTGAATATTTTGAAGTGTATTTTAAAAGGATTTAAAAGTTGTTTGTGTATTTTTAAACATAGGAGCGTTTTTTCAATAGCATTCAAAAAGTTTCAAGGTATTTAAACAGATGTACTTAAGAAGATTCCAAGGAATTTTTAGTCGATTTTGATCATTGGAACGTGTTTTAAATGATTTTAAGGATTGTAGGGTATTTAAAAAATTCCAAGGAATTTTTAAGTTAAACGTTTTGAGAAACTTCAAAATATGTCAAGCGTTTTCAAAAATATTTCCAAGAATTTGAAGTTTTTATCTGTATTTTAGACAATTCCAAGGAATTGTAATTAGATTCTAACAATTTGAAGGTATTTCAAAGAAGTTTAAATATTTTTGTTATTATTCAAAATTCCAAGGTATTTTCAAGAGTTTTAAAATGTTTCAAGCGAATTCAAAAATATTTAACAGGTTCAAAAAAATTGTAAGGGTATACTTTACGATTTAAAAAAATTATAAGAGAATTTTAGCAGATATCATTCATTTGAATAAATTCCAAAGGATTTTAGAGAATTAAGGGACTTCAAGATTAAAAGAAATTTTTAAAAGCATTAAAAAGTTGTAAGGGTTTTCGAAATCTTTCAAGGCATTTCAAATTTTTTTAATAGAGTTTAATATTTTGCATTAATTTTAAATGATTTTAAATATTTCAGGGCATTATAAAAGATTCCAAGGAATTTTTTAGAGTTTTAAAAAGCTTCAAGGGATTTCCAAAATATTTTTAAGAATTTCTAATACTTTAAGGAATTTTTAAAAAGGAAAAGGATTTTCTAGTAGATTTCAATAGTTTGAAGGAACTTCAAAGTATTTTTAAGATTTTAGGGTATTTATAAAAATGTCCAGAAATTTTCAAAAGCATTACAAAGTTTTAGAAGTTTTGAAAATATTTCGGACCTGTTGAAATCTTTTTTAATAGAATTTTAATATTTTCAGTTAATTTAAAGAATTTTCAATAGTTTATTTAGGAAATGATAAAAGTTCCTAAAGAATTTTCACGGCTTTAAAAAAGTTTTAAGGGATTTAATAAATATTTTTAACATTTTTGAAATTTGTGAGCGTATTTTAGAAGATTGTTAAGAAAGTTTCAAGGGTTTTAAAAGCTTTCAAGGGTTTCCAAGGCATTCTGAGTCTATTTCAATAAGTTGAAGAAATTCCAAAGAATTAACAAAAATGTAGGGTATTTTTAAAAATTCGAAATTTTTTTCAAGTCATTTAAATTAAAAATAGTGACGGTATTCCAAGTGATTTTAAATATATTAATACTGTGGAATCTTCTTTGGTAGTAATCAAAAAACCTTTCATGAATATTTTATCAATCACGTCATACATTATCTGATTATTAAATTTATAAAATCTTTAAAATTATTCCATGAAACAGTACCGAAGATATTTTTCGGGATGATTTCATAATATTATGTTAAAATTCGAAGTATTTAAAATCTGTACTAGTCAAAATTAAATAGACCAGGGACAAAATTTAGGAAAATGAATTACAGATCATTTGAAAAAATCTTCAAAGGGCATTTTTCAAGTACAGATTTCTTTAAATATCTATACGATTTTTCGGAATAAACTAAATAAATCCTATTTATTAAATTTTCACCTGCAATTTAAAAAATTCTGCCTAATCAACTAAAATGTTGTTGTCCGTTTTGCTACTGAATTTCTCAATTTTGTTTAATGCGGTAAAGATTTAAAGAAACTCTAATTGAAGGATTCGATTTTTTGAAAATTATCAAATATTCTAATTTAAACATCCAAAGTAAGTTTGAGCGCGCCTAGGGCACGCGACTATTCATTCTCGCGCTTCGCGCTCGATGATATATTTATCTCGCGTCTTTGCATTACCCTCCACATTTGTGCACAGACCACAATGCGAAATTTTCTACATTGTATGTGAAAAACTATTATATCAAATTCCTATTACAATTTCTTTTTGTGTGTACCTTGGTTTGGCACTGCTTATTCAGATATTGCAAAATAATGTTCACATTTTATTTT
>NC_046664.1:49039584-49041373 GCF_010883055.1 Belonocnema kinseyi
TAAATTATATCAAATACTGTAACTCAAACCCCTCATAAACTACAATCATAAAGTCAAGCTGAACCCTTTCTTTTTGACATTAAAGAAGGTTCTCAAAGCACCTACGGCCTTGACGATTACATTCTCATTGCCATAATAATTTTTTTCTATTTTTTGAATATTTTCAAATTTTTGAAAAGTATATAACATTTCTAATTTTCATCAAAATTAAAAATTTGTATTTGGATAATTTGCAAGTCTTTTACCCATCTATAAGAAACTTTCACAAAAATTTATAAAATTTCAACAACAAAAATTTCAAAATTTTGAAAATGCACTCAATTTTTTAATTTTGTTTCGAAATATCTGATTGACGAACTTAGCCTTTATTTTGGGGACCTTCAGAAGTGTATCAAATGCGGACTCGATTAGACAGACACCGATTAAATTTAATGTTTTTCGGATTCTGTGCGCGCCGAAACGTAAAGATCCGTTAAAAACCAGAGATCGAAAATTTGGACGATTACATTAGACTAACGTTTTTAATTTTCATCGAAATTAAAAATGTCATTTGATAATTTGCAAGTATTTTTGTCAAGTATCGGAGACATTGACAGCATTTTCTGAAACTTGAAAAAAATGGTCTAAAATGTTGAAAAAGCTCTAATTTTTTAAATTGTGTGCTGATCGAAAAATTCGGTTAGTATACTTTGAAATGTATTTGGTATCTACTGAAAATTTTTGGATTTACGAGAAAAATCATTTTTTCTATTTTTTGAAAATTTTCAAATTTTCGAAAAGTATATAACTTTTCCAAATTTCATGAAAATTCAACATTTTATTTGGATAATTTGCAAGCCTTTGACCCTTTTATGAGAAATTTTGACAACAATTTTTATAAGTTAAAAAAAAAATTGAAAATTCTGAAAATGCTATAATTTTTTAAATTTTAGGCTAATTGAAAAATTCGGGAAGAATAGTTTTTAAATATATTTGGTATCTGGTGAAAATTTTGAATGAAATTTTTGGATAACAAAAATTTTCAAAATTTTGAACATGCTCTCAATTTTTTAATTTTGGTTCGAAATATCTGATTAAGGAACTTAGCCTCTTTATTTTGGGGACCTTCAGAAGTGTATCAAATGCGGACTCGATTGGACAAATCCTTCAAAAGTTAGCGTGGCTACAACATTCAGGTAACCATACATACAGACATACAGACACACACCGATAATGTTATGGTTTTCGGATTCTGTGGTGCCGAAACGTAAAGATTTGTTAAAAACCAGAGATTGAAAATTTGGACGATTACATTACATTCTCAGGAATGAGCATGTAAAAAGATAAAGATTTTGCATGTTAGCTTTAAAATAAGTTCAAGGACATTGAAAAACCTTCAGGGTGCAGAGGAAGTTTATAACCGGTTACTTGACCAGTGCTCTGAATTCGCAATCCTATTTCTTCTTAAAAAAAATACGCGTGTGTGTTTACATAGTCGGAGAATTAAGCTTGTTTTATTTTAAAAAATTTGATTTAATTTTGAAGTTGTAATAGCTAGTAAGTAATTTTGTTTAATTGAAAAAGGTTCAGTAATTTTTCCTACTTGTGATGAAAAAGAAGTTAAAATAAGAAAAGTCGAATGGACCAATAACTAAGAATGTGCAAGCATGGTCCAAAATGGCCATTATTTTATTAATTAAATTAAACAATATAATCCTATTATTCGAAAATTTATATTTATATGTCCTGCTATTTATTTCTTTTATTTACAAAATGTACGTATATATGGATATAATTTATAAGAAAAGAA
>NC_046664.1:49041473-49056468 GCF_010883055.1 Belonocnema kinseyi
TAATCATTTAAACTTAATATTTTACTAAAGCAAGTTCAGATTTTTACTTTAAATATTGACAAAAAATTATTATTGTACTACTTACTAAGATGCAAATTTGTTTTGTGTTTCAGGTACGTGTACGTGTACGTACGTGTCTAAAAATGATTCGATTGGACCATTATTTCAAGCCTGAATCTTCATCCTGAAAAATCCTGGATATCGCAGGGAATTATTTTTACAGTCAGATAATTTTTTTGAGTGTGCGAAATGTATTTTTACATTGTAAAATAAAATTATCACAGCAATTTTTTTTATTTACAATATAATTTGTTAAATATGCCTTGTATTTTAATCATGAAAATGAAACAAAAATTTGTTTTAATGTATTTAGTACTATTAATTTGCTTTTATTACAATAAAAGAATATTATAGTATTACAAAAACTTCGTATAGTCATAATTAGATTGAAAATTCGTCTTTTGTTGAAAAAAAAACCTTTCATAGTAGAAAAGTGATCTTTCTTGGTTCAAGTATAACTTTTATGTTGAAATTTTATTTATTTGGTTGAAAATTTGTCTTTTTTTGTGAATTCATCTGTTTTCTATTTGAAATAATAATCTTTATATATTTTTAGTGGAAAATTAAACTATTTGTTTAAAAAGTGAACTGTTGGATAGAAAATTACAGTTTTTATTTAAAAATCATATTTTAGTCACTTTTAAAAAAAATTTATTCATTTTTTTAACAATTCGTCTGTTTTAGTTGAAATCAAATGTCTAAAATTCGTTTTTTTAAAATGAAAATTAATTTTTTTAACTGATATGATCAGGACCAAAACAATTTTTTTATTCAAATATTTTAATATTTTGTTTTAAATTAATTTTTCTTGATTTAGGATTCATCTATTAGGATGAGGATTAAACTTTTTTTTTAAACGTGCTCTTTCTTTGTGAAATTCAACTGTTTTTTATTTTTAATTAAAAGATTTTTTGATTGCATTGAATTTTACAATTTCCGTAAAGAATTCATCGTTTTTGGTTAACAAATGAACCACTTGGTTTAAAAAAAAATTTGTTTACAAAAATGTAGTTTTTTGCTTCAAGGTGCATTATTTTAGTTCAATGTTTATCTCTTTTGTTAAAAATTGAACTTTTATGTTAAAAATTCATATTTTTGGTCAAAAATTGTACTGGTTAAAAAGTAAACTATTTAATAGACAACTACATTTTTAAAAATCATATTTTCGGGTAGAAAATTTAATTGTTTTGCAGATAATTCACCTTTTGGACTTCAAAAATTCAAAAATGTTATTGAAAATTGATGTGTTTGTTGAAAAACTTGTCTGTTTTGGTAAAAAAAATCAACTATTTGTTTGAAAGTTAAACTAATTTGGTCAAAAATCAGTTCGTTTTATAGTCCCTTCTTTGGTTGAAAATATAAGGTTTTTGTTGAATATAATTTTTTTTTAAATTAATTTTTGTATTTAAAAATTTAACTATTCCATTTTGGTTATCAATGTATCGTTTAGACGTAACAGTAAAAAATTTAACTAGTTTGTTGGAAGTTCATATATTTTGTTGAAAATTAGACTATTTGGTTAAATATTCTTCTTTTTTGGTTGAAGTCAACTGGTCAAAAGTTTGTCTTTTTTATGAACATAAATATTTTAACAGAACTTTTAATGATTCAATTTTAGGGTGAAAACAATAATTTTTTTTACTTTAAAATTGACGTATTTGGTTAAGGATTAAATTATTTTGTTAAAAAATCCATTGTTTTTTCGTTTAGTTCAACTGGTTGAAAAGTAGTCTTTTGGTAAACAAATCATCTTTGATGGTGAGAAAATAATCTTTCTTGGTTAAGAATTAACTTTTTTTTTTGAAAAATCAGCTCTCTTTTGAAGAATTCCTCTTTTTAATTTTAAAATTCAAATGCATTTTTTTGAATTATAAGCTTTTTTTTTTAAATTTCCAACATTTCTTTGAAAATTCTTCAAGTGGGTTATAAATTCGACTACTTAGATAAAGCCATTTTTTAAGTCCATTTATTTGGTTAAAAAATCATCTCTTGCCTAAAAATGCAACTATTTGGTTTTTAATGCAACTGTTAAATTAGCCATTAATTTTCTGTTTTCGAAAATTCATATCTTTTAGTAGGAAAGCTATTTTGTTTAAAAATTCAACAATTTCACCGGTTTTGAGAGAATTTGGGCTATGTTACATTTCGGGGAAAATAATAAATATTCCAAAAATAAATAAATTTTTAATTTAAAAAAATTTGATTAGCCATGAAAGAAAAAAATGTAAATCAAATGGTTGAACTATGCAAAATTTGTAACACAGTTTATGGAGTCTTGTTTTTGCTACGCTGATTTGACTAAACAGTTTGTGCATTTGGATAATAGGATTTCTCCTTGAATTTATTTTTGGAGAAGGTTGCTTTTCAATTTTTATTGCAAATTCCTTGAACTAGAAAATTAAAGAGAAAAGATTACAAAGTGAGGCATGGCATTATTAAATCTCTCCACTGCGTGGCGTCAGTATTTTCGGGGTCAGCAGCCTTGTACTTTATCATCACCGCAAAGTTTGCTCGATTAAATTACGCACCAACAGCATATAGGAAGTTCCTCTCCACGTTTCTCTGTTGTTATTATTGTTGTAATTTCATAGAGATGAATGTGAAAAGTACTTGCTGCGTAAACGGAAGGCCGAGAAAGATACGTAACAGTCGCGATATGAACATTTATCGAGACATTTATAAACATTTTCTGGATTTGCTTGAAGCTACGTGTACAACGTGTACGTAATACAACTGACTAACACGACGATCATAATATTATAATCAGATACCAGACCCGATAACTTTTGCATTCCTTCCAGATTTGTGTCATAGTAACCTTCACCTTACTCTCTGAATCCTTTTCAAGAAGAGATTATCATTTTTAACACTGAAGAAATGGTTAGTTAGACGACCTGCACTGGTCTTCGGATTTTGAAGCATGACGCAACCTGATGCAACTGACGCGGTGAGAGTGCGGCCCTCGAGTTGTTTGTCACACTTGATTGGGCAAGTCCTCTCTTCCGGCCCATAGTGGGAAAAAATTACTTTTTTGGTTAAAAATAATGTACAGCCAACAAATACTTGATTTTTAAAGTAGACTTAATTTTTTTATAAATAAACAAGCATGACGAGAAAATTGCTATTTTTTCTATTTGACGTTCCCAGTGCTCGGCAAAAACATCGAAATTATTGAAATCGCCCTAAGTCTAAAGTAGTTAAAGATATTTGTGAATTATGTAGGTCATAAACAAACAAAAATTTCTAAACAAATTATTTGTTGAAAGAATGTTTTTTTACGATTTTCTATAATTGTATGCTTTTTAAAGTTATGTTGCAAGAAATTTGGATAATAACAATATATTGATGAAGAAATTCCTTCTTGAGATTATTATTGTTCATACTATAATATTATGAACCATTTTTCGCAAGAAAATTTGTTTTTTTTCGAACTCATTTTTTTACTAGAAACTTTATGATCATTTTAGAAAAATTTATAATTTTTGGAATGATTTTATGCCAGTCCTTTCAGTTGGAAACTTTATGAAAATTTCAGCAACATTTTATGAATTTTTTAAACAAGAACATAGATAAGGCATTTGTCGAAAAAAAAAATAATTTTCTTGGATGACAACTTTTTTAATTAGGAAATTCATGATAATGTCAGAAAAAATTCATAATTTATTGATTAATTTTAATGAACAAATGCATTATTAAATCATCTGTCGATTAAGAAATGCTTATTTTCCGATGTTATACTTTTTAATTGTAATCTTCAGAGAAAATTCAGCAACATTCATGATTAGCTGACAAATTTCATGATTTTTTTTAACGAATTTATCAAAACAGTGCATTATTCGGGCATCTGTCGCAGGAAAAATTGTTCTTTTTTTTGTGATATCAGTCTTTTTAATTAAGTGCGTCATGATAATTTCATTAACATTCATACTAAGTTGATGAATTCTATGATGTTTAAAACAAATTTAATAATCATGTGCATAGATAAGACATTTGACGGAAGAAAAATTCGTTTTCTTTGATGAAAACTTTTTTAATTAGGACATTCATGATAATATTAGAAAATATTAATAATTTATTGATCAATTAAAAAAAAATTTAATAAACATCTGTTGACAGGAAAATGTTTTTTTTTCTTTGATTTTATACTTTTAAATTAGAATCTTCAGAGTAAATTCAGTAGCTTTCATGATTAGCTGATAAATCTTCTGATTTTTTAAACGAATTTAACAAACAGGTGCCCCATAATGCATTTATTTATTAAAATTGTTTTAAAAAGTCATAAAATTGATCAATAAATTATCATTTCTTTCTGAAATTATCGTGAAGTTCGTAATTAAAAATTTGTCCTAAAA
Organism: Belonocnema kinseyi; assembly: GCF_010883055.1. NCBI lineage: Eukaryota > Metazoa > Arthropoda > Insecta > Hymenoptera > Cynipidae > Belonocnema > Belonocnema kinseyi. The sequence continues at coordinate 49,045,886 of NC_046664.1, forward strand.
AACGAATTTTTCTTTCGACAAAAATGCCTTATCGATGCACTTGTTATAAAAAATCATCAAATTAACTAACTAGTTATAAATGTTGCTGTAGTTGTAATGAAGTTCCCATCTGAAAGGACTGGCATTGAAAAAGACGATTTTTTGCCGACAAACGCTTGAATAATGCATTTGTTTGTTAAATTCGTTAATAAATCATAGGATTATTCAACAAATTATGAAGTTTTTCTAAAATTAGCAACAAGTTCCTAATAAAAAATATAACAAAATTGCTAAAAACCGAAATTTTCTATAACAATAATAATCACAAGCAGAAATTTCTTTATCATTATATTTTTTGATCCAAATTTTTTGAAACATAACTTGAAAAAACGTAAAATTATGGAAAATCTTAAAAAACATTCTTGCAAAAAAAAAATAAATACAACGTCACGAAATAGATGAGATGTTAATCCTTCGCAAAATTAACACCTGGGAATGTATTAATTGCATACATAAAAACAAAGTACCACAACTACTTCCAGACTAAAATATTAAAATTAAAAAGAATTAAAAATTACATGAATAAAGACAAAGATATATTACTCTGAAAGTATTTGTGGTCCTTTGTCTTTATTTATGTAACAAAATAATTTGTTTATAAATTTTTTTTGATTATATAACACTCAAATATCTTTAACCAATGTCACTCTAGGAATCTTAGACGATTTCAACAATTTTCATTTTATTAACGAGTGCCGAGAACGTCAAATATAAAAATTCGCTATTTTTTCGTCATATTTGTTTATTTATAAAAAATTTAAAAGCCTTATTCAAAAATCAGGCTCGACTACTCTCTTGAAAATCTATCATCTTTTTTTCAATATTTTTTGTCCTAACTGGTCAATATTTGTGGACCGTACGTTATTTTGAACCAAAAGTCATTAATCCCCACTGTGCGGACCCACACGCAATGGGAGGACATGCACTTTTTTCGTTTAAAAATATTCAGAGCTTTCAATATTCGTCCGATTCTGAATTTAAAAAAATTAAAGTTCATTAAATTCTAAAGAACTTGACGCTCGGAACTTTTTGTCCTCTTATTTCTTTATTAATAATTTTTCCACTCGAACTCGGGAAAAAAAACTTTTACATCAGGAAACTTTTATATTGTATTAAATGAATGTTTAGGGAGTCATAGAGGGCCAATAATTTGTTTATTACTTCATTTATTTATCATAAACAAATTTTATGAACGAATTGACAAATAGTCTTATTATAGGTAAAAAAATTGTTGTTGTTGCTAAAAGTGCTTCATATTAATTAAGAAAGTACATTTAATTACAAAACTAATTAAAATTCTTATAATAACCATTATTATAAACAATTCTTGTTGCAAAATATTAATGTTTGAGATTTTTTAAAATTATAATTTCTTTTAATCGCCAGGACGACTTAAGGTATTCCTTAAAATAATACATATTTAATAATAAACACTGTTATTGACAATTTCTGGGATAAAATATTCAAACTTAAGGTTTCATCGAATTTAAATTTTGTTTGATGGACAGAATGTGTGCCACTAACTCTGATTTAGCTCTGATTTACTAATTATTATCCAAGATACATTTTGTTAGGAATGTCCGCAACCATTTTAGCGATTCAAGAAAATTAAAATTTGAAAAAACCTTAAATTTGAATATTTCGTCACGATAATTATTTATTACAATGGTTATTATTAACTGCTCAAATATTTTGGTGACTAGCAGTCATTCGTACAACAGCTTAAAATCATTCCAGTGCAAACAACTTTTTTTCAATTCAAAAGGGCCAAAATTGTGAATTTGTTTATAAAAATGTAAATTGTTATATTTTATCAAATATTAATAAATATTTATCACCTTAAGGAATACCTGAAGTCGTTCTGGCGATCGAAGGAAATTATAATTTGAAAAAATCTCAAGTAATATTTTGCCACAAGAACTGTTGAAATTTTCAACTAGTTTTGTGATTAAATGTCATTAATTAATTAAAATGGAGCACTTTTAGCAAACAGAAGATTTTTTCACCGATATACTAAGACTATTTGCTGAATTGTTTATAAAATTGGTTTCTGACAAATACATGGAATAATAAACCAATTATTTGTATTCTATGTGTCCTTAAACATTCATTTAAGACAATATAAAGTTTACAGAATCAGTTAATAAAACGTAAAAAAGTTTTTTGTAAAAAATTTCAGTTTTTCTATACTTTGAGTGAAAAAATTATTAATAAACCAATAGAGAATACCAGGTTCAGGGCGTCAAGCTCTTCAGAATTTTATAAATTTTAATTTTTAAAAAATCATTCATCACCTGACCAAAATTGAAGGCTCTGGATATCCATTTTCCTAGTTTGCTTGAACTGATTGAATTAGAAAAATGATAAAACTACAGTGGAAACATATATATATATATAACGCTGGGGGCTAAGTGAGCATTTTCCCGCGTGCCCTAAGTGGATTAGAATTTCAGATTTTTCGTTCGTGCACGGTGTGCGGAAAATCGCATTTTGTGCCCAAGAGTCAAAAAAAGTTAAAAAAGTGCATCTAAGGGCGAAAAAGATAAAAAAACTCTCTATTCTCCGTCCGACTCACAAGCCTCAAAATGACAGAGTACGCACTTAGCCCCACGCCTTTTTTCAGACGTCTTTGGAGTTAGTGTCAATTTTATCAAATATTTTCTAAACTTTTGCTCATACAAAATTGTTCATTTTCAAGCCAAAAGGATGAATTTTCTACCAGAAAGGGAATACTTACATTTCAGGTAAAACATTTTCAACCAAAGAAATGAATATTTAAGGGCATGTGATATTTAGAAAATTGTCGATTTTACCAGTTTTAGGTTCCGACGGCTTTTTTTCTAGAATAATCAATATTTTGCCTTAAAAATTTGGGAAATGATAGCGAACATGCTAACGGACGTCCCCGCACACTTTATTTGTGTTTTTTTTTCAAAAAATTGTTTGATATTGCTAACAACGTGTGTACATTTGGAGGTTATGTATGTTACAATTCACCCGAGCGTTACTTCCAAACTACACAATATTTTTGGCCGAAAACTTTGGACTTCCAAATAAACATAGTAACTAATTTCCCGGAACTAACACTTTTTGCAGGCAATCAAAAAAGTTTATTTCATAAATAATTTCCAGATTATCGGAAAGGCAGAGATGAAAAACGACATAATCTCAAAATAATACATATGCATAAAATTTTTATTTAGCACAATAAATTTGTTTTGTTATTATCCCTCAAAAAAGAGTCCGGGGACGTCCGTTATGATATTTTATAGCATCTCCGAATTCAGTTTTTAAAAATTTTCATTTCAGATGAATTTCTAACCAGGAAAATCAATTTTTTACCAACAAAGACCAATTTTCAAAAAATGCATCAATTTTTTCCGAAATAGTTAAATCTCCAACCGAGATATAAACTTTTCTACAAAATAAATGACGAATTTTAAACCGAAAAGATGAAATTTCTTCCAAAAAAGACAAAACTGTCCACAAAAAAAATTAATTTCTAAGCAAATAATTGGATTTTTTATCAAGATTAATTTTTAGTTCTTCATTATAAGCAGAGAAATCAATTTTTCGATAAAAAATTTATCTTTAAATAAAAAAATTAATTTTCTGCAAAAAAATTAATTTTTCATCCAAATAATTGAGTTTGCAACCAAAAAGAATGAATTTTCAAACAAGAAGGTTGATTTTCTACCAAAAAAGACGAGTTCTCATCAAAATAAAACAATTTTTTACCAAATAGTTAAATTTGCAACCAAGAAGATCATTTCGTACCAAAAAGATAATTTTTAACCAAGCAGTTTTATTTTCAACAATATATTTAAATTTTCTATTAAAACAAAAAATAAGAAAAATAAACGAATTTAGATTTAATATTATGAATCTCTAATGAAAAAATGAAGTTTTAAATAACTAGTTTAACTTTCAACTAAGGATTAGAATTTTCAACCTGAAAAGATGGATTTTGAACGCAAAAGGTATTAGTAAATTATTTCAAAAATATTGTTATTAGAAAAAAAAATTTGAATTTAACCAAACATTTGAATTTTTGACCACAAAAAATTTGTTTCTAACAAAAAATGACGATTTTTCAAAAAAATACAGCAGTTTTGATCCAACTAGTAAAATTTTCTAATAAGATGTTTAATTTTCGAGCCGAAAATACGAGTTTTCTACGAAAAAGTTTAATTTTCAAAACGAAATTGTTGAATCTTCAAAAAAATAATTTAATTCTAACTAAATGATAAAAAATTTTAATGAAAATTTTATAATTAGAAATTCACGAAGCATAACTTAATAGTTTATTATAATTAAATAATTGTGTATTAACAATTGTATATTTATAGATAATGGTGGGGAATGTTTTAATGATTTTGGATAGTTATTAGGTGATTTCCGTATTCAATCAAAATTTAAGGAATATACAAACATTAGAAATTTGAAATAAATATATTTCTTCTTGACAATGAAAAATTTTATTACCATGGACTCTGTTTGATCATTGTTTTATTAAGGTACTCTTTTTAAACCTGTTTTGGTTGACTTGCCAGTTATGCTTCAGTAAACTATATTGTGATTTTATAATCGTGATTATTGAACTGAGCATTTGTTTAGAAAATTGGTTAATAACAATCACGGTTGTGAAATGAAAATATAGTGTACTCAAGCACAACTGATAAATCAAGCAAAATATGTTGTAAAAAAAGTACATCAAACACTAATATTGCTCAAACTACACATTTGTTTACAAAATTTATTCATAACATCAAAAAATGCATTTTTTTGTTTTTCAATATTTGTGTATTACTTTAAATCGAACGGATTTTGTTTTAATTGTTGGACAAGTGAATGGCAGCAGTATGGAACTGGATAAAAAATAAAATGTGAATTTTTTAAAAGAGAGAAATTACATTCGGTAAAATCGAAATCACTATTTAAAGAGCAAATGAAAGCCCACTCCTGAGCCACAATGTTGCTGGATTAAGGCCAAGAAAGTTTGATAAAAAAAAGTTATCCAGATTCGAGGAAATGGATGTGGAATTTGACAAGCTCAAACGGATACTAATATAAAATTGGGCCACGCTTGACTGCGGATTGCTATAAAAAATAGAGTGTGTAGTCTCAAAATAAAATAACGACATGCTTCCAAATTATAAGTTTTTCGAATACCTGTGAAAAAAGTTTGATTACAAAACAAAAATTATTTCTAGAGAATCAAACGAGATTTTTTATATTAAAATTTCGTGAGTTTTAAAAATCGAGTTTGGATAGCGATTGAAAAACAATTTTTCAATTTTTTGAAAAAACAAAAGTTTCTTTCAAGATATGTTGATTCTGAGCGAGAATAAAACATGTTTAATTAAAAAAGTAATTCTCTTTAAAAAAAAACAAATTCGAAGATTGCGATATCACAGTATAACAGACACTTTTTTGTGCTAAGAATAAAAAAAATAAATAAAAGATCAAATATATTGTTTTCATTACCTGATAATAATTTCAAGAAACATCAGAACAATCCATTCTAAAAGGTTGATATATATATTATTACGGTAAAATTGTAACTAAAATCTTACTTAATTGTCTTTTTAATTATCCAGATATTTTTTAAAAAATCGGATTTTCAGCATAAAAGCTTCCATAGTGATTTCAAAATATCTTTTTCTTTTTAATTTCCGAGACAAGATTTTAGAAAATCTAAAAAAAACTTTATTAGACGCCCTATTGAACAGTCTCTAATCAACAGGTGGTTTATCAAGCCACCTGTTGAATGTCGATTCGTTCAAGTGCCTCTACACAATGATCAAGTATTACATAAACTGCATAACAAGTATGAATGAAACAACACTTACTCAATGGGAGTTTACACTTTATCAAAAACCTGTGTAAGTGTAAACAATATTTCACGCAGATTTTCTCATATCACGGTTTATATAATTTAACACACTTGTTATCTATAGCCTAATGCTTTAAAAGTACAGGTTGTTTGAACATGTATGCATAGTTTATCTGTGAAACAAGCCCGCCCACAGTGGTTCAGAATTGGATTTTTGCGGAAAAATCAGTATACAAGTCACAGTTTATCCGATTTAGAATTTTTTAAATTAAAGCTCAACGAATTCCCCAGCGAACTATTAAGGCCGATAATCCGATTTGGAATTTAAAAAATTAAAGCTTAAATTAAGTTAAATGATATATCTAGGTACATTTTTTTAAAGTTCTTTATACAAACCAATGGTTTAAAATTCGATTTTTGAAAATAAATAATTCCTTCAGATCACAATTTTTTTTTGGTAGAAGCTGATTTTTTTATTTTTTGTAAAATTCTATCTAGAGAGCAAGCGCACAGTGCTTCAGAATTTAATTTTTGTGGATGTAGCGCCCCTGCAGATAACAATTTGTATCTCATTTACATGATTAAAAAAATTTTAAGCTGAATAAATTCCCCAAAGATCCACCAAGGCCGATTTTTAATTTTGTTGTTGTTGTTAAAATATTATGTAAAGAGCAAACGTACAGTACTAAAACTTGGATTTTTGCTGATAATTCAATCCTACAGTTTATACATTTTAAATCGGATTTAAAAGTATTTTTTTAAAGCAAAGCTGAATAACGCTATTATCCACCAAAGTCGATATTTGATTATTTTTGTTTTTTTGTTGTTGTAAAATTTGATGTAAAGAACAAACGCACAGTGGTTCAGAATTGTTAAAGAAAAGTTAAATTTGAATAAATTCCCCAATGATTCGTCCCGAACGATTTTTTCTTGTGATTAAAAATTTTATATAACGTGCAGAAATCTTGATCTGGCCCCGAGCGGGGCCAGAACAGTCCGGATCGGGCCCTGATCGGGAATCCTGGTTGGGGCCAGATCGCGGAAGAAACACAAGCCCAGATCGGGGCCAGGCCGGGATACCCGATCGGTATACGATCAGTCTCATTATAATCCTATCATGAATTTCACAAATGGAAATTTAATACAAGTAAACTGGAAAGGAAAAGGTTTGTTTTTTTATGAAAAAAATGGTTGATGACCAGAAATATTTTAAATAACAATTATAATTTCTTGAAATAAAATTCTGTCGATAAAACTTCTTAACAAATTAGAAAAAGTTTTTTCGCAAAAAGATTCCCTACAACTTGAAATTTTCGAATACTTCCAAAGAAAATCATCGGGAAATAACCTATGATATACGATTTATTGACATTTTACTGTATATACTGTATATGCTTCTTGAAAAATTCGAGAAGGTGGTTGTAGATAATATTTTCGCCAAAAAAATGAGCTATCATTTATTAGACGGTTTTATTTTTTTAACTCTGTTAAGAAGAAATATAGACCAATCAACTTTTAAACAAAAAGGAAAATTTTTGAATTAAATATTTCTGGTTGTTTTCAATATTATTGACAGAATATGCATTTAATTAATTTTAATTGTTATAATTTAAATTTGACCTAATGGACGTTTTTATAAGTTGAAATGTCATTGTTTGTTATAAAAAAGAAAAAAACTTTGTTTAGCATTTTAAACTTCGCGCGAAACCAATTAGATGCCGAATGCGACGCATGCGCAGTTGAGTGACTAGCTTTTGTTGGAATTCATACACAATTGGCATTTTGCATTTTGATTGAACTACTTGATTCTGATATTCATGTTATGAAAATTTGTCCTTGATGTATTTCTGAAATGAATTTATTATTAAAACAGAATCAAAGTTTCAATAACATAATCGATTATATCACATATTTTATTCTCATAATCTAAAAACATTACAATTTTGTGCATACTGCAATTAATTTCTTTTCAATAGATTTTATAATTCTAACCCTACATTAAATCGAAAAAACTTGAGTTCTTAAATAATAATTGAAAACATAAAAACTTGATTGATTTAATCATATAATAATATTTGACTCATCTAATGGTTAATATACTAATTTTACCTAAAACAATTTAATGAATTATTAATTTATTTAAGGTTAGGTTTCCATGAGCCCGCAGAGTGTAATTACTCTCATCTTCCTCGCACAGGTTTCGAGGTCTACTGACTGATGTTTGGGGACTCCGAACACGTGGCTTACTCGCCTTATGCATTTTTAATCAGTGCTAGAATATTATAAACGAGTAGTACGTATACAAATTTCACTGCACTGTCAGGAAAAATCAAGAAGCACTAGTTCTGCGAGCACATGGAGATGGCGTTTCAGTAGGAACACGGTCTGGCCCGGCCGGGCCCACGTATGGACCACAGAGTTCTACCGATGAGGGCCAGATCGGGAAATCTGATCGAGCCCAGATCGGTATTGCGTTTGAACTCGGGCGATTTCTGCACGGGAAGCGCATAATGGTTCAGAATTTTTTTTGCTGATTAATGAATCCTACAGGTCAAATGTTTATCTGATTTAAATTTATGTTTTCTTTTCAAATCAAAGCTGAATGAATTAACTAATGCTATGATCCACCGAGGCCGATTTTTGATTATTTGTTTTTGTAAAATTTTATGTAAGGAATAGACGCACAGTGGAGTGGTTTAGAATTGGATTATTGTGGACGAATCAGTTTTACAGCAGGTTACAAGTTTTGTTTGATTTAAAAGTCTTTTTTTTTTTAATTAAAGTTTAATCAATTTCTCAAAGATACATCGAGGCTGACTTTAATTCCAAATTACATTTGACGAATAAACGCACAGTGCTTCAGAATGGTATTTTTGCGGATGAATCGATCCTAAAGATTACTATTTTATCTGATTTGAAAGTCTGTTTTTAAATCAAAGCCGAATAACTACCCTAATGCTATGATTCACTTAGAACGATTTTTGATTATTTGATTTTGTGAAATTTTATATAAAGAACAAACGCACAGTGCAATGAAAAAAAATTTCTGATAATTTTACCCCTTTTAGAGTAGGCCCGATTATTACCTACTCCCAAAGTAACGTTTTCACTGACAATAACGAATATCCACTTTCAGTATGGAATTCAACTTTTAGGTTATTGAGGTATTCAGACAGATTCTGTAAAATTGCAAATGCATTATGAATTTTAGATGATGGTATTCTAACCAAAAATATTCGTGTTTTTATGCAACATGTTAACTTTAGCATCTACATGAGAAATGTGAATAATGGTAATTTGACTAGAAATGATAATTTTCCTGTTCAAATAAGGAATACAGCAAAAAGTTCTGAAACACGCTCTTTTACTGATAATTTTATTTTTACCAGTTTTACATTATTTTCCGCAGCTTTGAAACTTTACAAATAGTTGTACTTATACTGCGTTCAGAACTGTGCAAGTACGCCGCGTTATCAATTATCAAATATAAAGATGTCAGATTACGTTGGAAAAAGGAATTTTTAACATTTTCTGTACTTTTACCGGCGTCAACAAATTCAACACTCTGAAAGTAGGTCCATTTATTACCTAAGTAATAAATGGAGTAGTAAAATTAGTAGTTAATTAGTAGTAAAATTGCACCAATTTTTTGTTGGTAATTTTACTATTCGAAGTGGTCGAATTTTTTTATTTTTTACAGTGTGGTTCATAATCGGATTTTTTCCGGATAAATCAGCCATTCAGGTGACAATTTTTATTTAATTTAAACTTTGTTTTTTCATTCAAGCTAATGAAAAATTTGCCAATGATTCTTTTTGGCCGAATTTTTCCTTTTTTTTTTGAAGTTGTATGTAAAGAAGAAACGCTCAGTGCTTTAGAATCAGATTTTTGAGGGTGTCTCATTCCTAAAAGTCACAATTTGTATCAGCTTTAGACGTCTCTTTTTAAGTTGAAACTGAATAAATTTCCCAATGATTGGTCAAGACCGATGTTTAAAAACAATTTTATAGACGAAACAAGTGTACAGTGGTTCAGAATTGGTTTTTTTCGAATAAGTCAATCCTACAAACAACAATCTTTATCTGATTTAAACGTTTAAAAAAAATTAAAACTGAATAAATTACCTAATGATATGATCCACCGAGCTCAATTTTTGATTATTTGTTTTTGTAAAATTTTATGTAAAGAACAAACGCACAGTGGTTCAAAAATGGATTTTTGCGAATAATTTTCTTCAAAACTGTGTGTAAAGAATAAACGCACAGTGAAGTGGTTTAGAATTGGATTTTTCGTGACGAATAAGGCTCATAGCAGGTTACAATTTTTATCTGATTTAAAAGTCTTTTTTTAAATTAAAGTTTAATTAATTTTCCAAAGATCTGCCGAGGCTGATTTTTCATTTTGTTCTTTTCCCCAAATTCTGTGTGAAGAATAAACGCGCAGTGCTTTAGATTTTTTTTTGCGGATCAATGAATTCTACAGGTTACAATTTTTATCGGTTTTAAAAGTCTTTTTAAACTAAAGCCGAATACATTTTCAAAATTCGACGTTAACAAGAAACGTAGAAAAAAATATTTTTTACAAAAGAAACATCATCAAGGTGGACAATTGATAATAGATTTTATGCTTTCACGATGATTCATTTTGATAAAAAGAGATATTTCGGGTTTCACTCGTGTAAAAAACTACTACGAATTGTTTGCCGACG
>NC_046664.1:49056568-49077770 GCF_010883055.1 Belonocnema kinseyi
TGAAGATGTGAACTGCAATGTTCACGAAACGTCGGCAAACAATTCGTAGTAGTTTTTTACACGAGTGAAACCCGAAATATCTCTTTTTATCAAGGTGGACAATTGTCAAGGGAAACCTGGAAATCAGAAAAAGGCGAGGAAATTTATTGATCAGGGAAAGTTAAAGAAAATCAGGGATTGTAAAAAAAATCTTGCAAAAGTCAAGGAATTTCTATAAATGACTCTTTTAATAACTATCAAGGAGAAAACATTTGTCTTTTTTAAACTTTAATTTTTAATATTTTAATTATGTTAATAGAATATTTGATGTTAATAATAATAATAGTAATAATATTTCCTGGATGAAAAAGTAATTGCTTCGTTAAAGGTTGAACCACTTTATTGAAAAATCATTTTTAGTGAAGATTCATAATTTTCGACTGAAAATATAATTATCCATTTCTGATTGAAAATTCATTCATCTAATTAATAATTCTTTTTTTTTGTTTAAAACTAATCTTCTTTGTTAAAATCTGCAATTTCGTTAAGAGTGCAACTGTTTAGTTGGAAATAAACTTTTTTTGAAAATTAATATTTTCGGGTTGATATTTGAAATCTTTTAAATGAAAATTAATTTTAAGACTTGAAAGTTCGTTAATTTGGATGAACTTTTTTTTCTTTTTTGATTGTAGAATCTTTATTTGTTGAAAATTCGTCGTTTTGTTTGGAAAATTGAACTTCTGGCGTTAAAATTGTTAACTGAAAATACATTTTTTGAGTTACAGATTTATAATTTTGGTTGAAAATTCGTCTCTTCGGTTGAAAATTGTGCTATTTTATTTTAAATTATTATTATTTTAACCTTTGAGTTGAAAATACAACTATTTGTTCGAAAATTCATGTATTTTCTTTAAAAATTAACTATTTTGTTCAAAAATCAAGCATTTTGTGAAAAAGTAATATTTTTTATGCAAAAATTAATTTGTTTTATTGAAAATTCGTATATTTAGACAGAAAATTCGTCCTGTTCGAATAACAATTTTTCTTTTTGTTTGATAATGCTACTGTCTGATCAAAAATATAGTTATTGTGTTCAGAATGCAACTGTTTTTGGTTTAAGTTTAAACTTTTTTGTTTAAAAATGTAACCATTTGGTCAAAAATTTAATTAGTTTATTGACGATTTAATTTTTTTAAATCAAACTTTTTTGTTAAAAACTCATTATTTTTGGTCGGAAATTCAACTGATTGATTAGAAATTGATCCTTTTGGATGACAAATTTTTTTTTGTTGAAATAAAAAAATTGATTTTTAGTGGATGAAATTTGATAGAGTATTTTAGACTATGCATAATTTTCCCGCTTGCAAATTTGAAAATTGGAGCTTCCCGGCCCCTCTATCATTTTCAAAAAATTCTTTTTTTCTACTAGAAAATATCAAATTTGAGTATATGTTTATATAACTTATTCATAACGCTAACGACACTGTTGTAATTATAAAAAAATTAAAGCAAAGGAAATTATTTTCCGTGCCCAACGAATCAAAAATTGGCCTCAAACTATCACTGAGGAATTTATTCAGCTTTATTTTTCGAACACATTTTCTAAATCTGATAAAAATTGTGACCTGTAGACTGATTTGTCCTCAAAAATCCCATGCTGAAGCCGCCTCTCAATAGCATCCACTTTTTCTCCCGTAACTAATAACTTTTTGCTGAACTAGATTGCACACTGACATATGACGATCTGTGGTGTACGCTGAAGTTACACAGGTATTCTCACGCTCGAGTGAAAAACGGCGGTAATAACTTCAGTTTCTTTTCTTCTATTTCTCCTTCTAAGAAAACGCCATCAGATTACCATTCCTCTTGTAAATTATTAACAGCATAAATGTTGAAGATTGATACTCTTTGGTAGATTTAAATAAATTTTAATACTGTTTCACTTTTTTCATTGTCCCGTTTTGATTAATTTTATTATTTTATAATTCACCCACCTAGAAGTCTCTCTTTCCAAATAGGAACACTAACTAGTTTTTATAAACTACGCATACGTCTGACCGGAAAGTATCCGACCTTGTGGTTTACCAGAAGCAAGACATAATTCTAGATAATGGCGACGATATTCTCTTTAAAGTACACTCCAGGTTCAATAGAAGCCGGTCTCGATTATGTAATTCCGAGAAATCTCGACTTGGAAGGGCCGCAGTGCGCCAGTACTCAGTCAAGTATATTGCGCAATATTATGCATTCCAATTGGAAACGGTTCAGACGGCCCTGAATGTTTACGTTTCGAAGGTACCGTAGTAACAAGGCTAGGGCGAGGCAATCTCTGAAACGGTTATTATATGTGACTTGGAATGTACTCCTCTTTGGAAGCCGCAACCTTCTTCCTGCGATCCTTGTACTTTCGGTAGCACTCCTTTCGAAATGGCTTACAGCTGTTTCGTCGCATTCTGTCTTATTTTCTCTACTTCGCGTGTCAACAGAAATTGCTAAATAAGCTGCGAACCAATTTTCCACAAATCAGGAATCCCGACGTCTTACTCTATTTTCTCACTGCTTAGTCTAGCAACCATAAATATTTTAGATAAAAACAACACATACTTCAAAATACTTTCACAAAATATTGCTCATATTAAAAGTGACCTTCTTATATAAAATCACCAATACACCAAAAACCCCTGTTAAAAAATCTCTTTGAAACTACACCATTTCATTCTCATGACTTAAAGCTACCAGGAATAACATTAATCTCTTCTGACAGAGCTGAACAAAGGTAGCACAAGCCTAAAATACGCAGAAAGGGTATCAACCGAAACCCCTTAATTTCTGATTCCTCCGTCCCAAACACATAGTCATTCCGCCTGGAGCAACCCATCAAATGAAGTAAACACCACTCATCCCTAAGAAAGCTAAACCGGGAATTAAAGAAAAAATAACATATAACTTCGAATCTTTTAAAGAAGTCAATACTTTCAAAGGTGGGGCACTCTCAAGACAAAAAATGGAAGTGATGAGAATACCATAGGAGAAAATATTGTGAGAAAGTCAAAGTAGAATTTAATTGCCATCTTTAAGAAAAGTGTGCCATTCAGGTTGGCCGAAAAACATCATTTTCAAAATTCTCTGACATTCCCTTGATTTTTCACTGAACAATTTTTTTTTTCGTTACCATTATTATTCAAAAGCAAGTATTTTGATCTTGTAACATTTTCCGCATGAAATCTTTTTAAACAGGATAAAAAAAATTAATAATTAAAAACTTATTTATTTCAACCGGAAAAGATGAGACATCCAATTGCCAAATTTTAAAAATAAAAAAGATTAAACTTCAAGCAATAACAGCTGCATTTTCGACCAAATATTTAATCTGTTTTGAAGATGAATTTTCAATCCAAGAGGACGAATTTTATATCACGCTAGAAGAATGATTGACAAAAACGTTAAATCTTCAACCGAAAAAGGTATCTTCTTGACAAAATGCTTAATTTTTTAACAAAGTAATTAAATTTCTAACAAATTAGTTGACTCTTCAACCGAATCGTCGAATTTTTAATCAAAAAAGATTAAACTGAACCCAAATACAGTTGCATTTTCAACCATATAGTTAAGTTTTTAAGCTAAAAAGTCGAATTAGGTTTTCGAAAACGAATTAGAAAACGAATTTTCTACCAAGAACATTAATTTTCTACTATACAAGATGAATTTTCAATAAATAAATATTTAAAATTTAAGGCATTTAAATGAGACCCCAAAGAACAAACAAAAAACTCCTAATGCAATCTGAAAACATGAAAAAAATTGCGGACAATATTAAAAAGAGGAAAGAAAAATAAATAAATATTCTTTAGTAAAAAATCAACAAAAGTTTGTCTAATTTGTTAGATTTTCGAACTAAAAGGCGACTTTTCTGTAAAACAGTTGTGTTTTTAATAAAAAAGAAGACATTTTAAATATAGAGGATTAATTTTCAACAAGAAAATACAAAATTTCTACTACAAAACAATTTCAACCAAAAATGTAAAAGTTAATTTCCCCCTAAAAAAATTAATTGTGAATGAAAGAACATTTTCATTTAAATATTTATATTTTCATCTAAATGTAAATTAATTTTTAACAAAGCAGTTCACCTTTTACCTAAGCTGTTGAATTTTCAATAAAAAAACCTCAATTTTCAATAAAATAGTTCAACTTTCAACGAAGGAGAAAAATTTGCAAAAAAATGTAGGATTCTTCGACAAAAAAATTATTTTTTAACTTACCTTTTTACGGTAAAAATGTATTAATTTTTGTTGATAGTTCGCCTTTTTTATATTTATTTTATTTTCTATGTTGAAAATCGACTTGCCAACTTGTTTAAAATTCATTTATGTTGTTCAAATTTGGTTGTTTGGTATACAATTATCTTGGTTAAATACTATTTTTATTAAATTTAATTACAGTTCCTTAAAAAGAGAAATAATAAAATAATGATTACATTAAATAAAAAATAATTATTTTTAGACGAATTGTTTCAAAATTAAACTAAATAGTGGAATTTTCAACTACAAAATATCAGTTTTCAATCAGTAATTTAATATTAGATATTACCAAAAATAATTAATTTTCAACGAAACAGATTCTTTTTTATCCACAAAGAAGAATTTTCAACAAAATAGTTGGGTTTTCAATCAAAAATGACTTTTTAACAAAATTAGTAAACTTTCAACTAAAAAGTTAAATTTTCATCCAAAGAGATGACATTTCTACTGAAACAGATGAGATTATAAACTAAAAAGACGAATTTTCTAGAAAAAAATCTGAATTTTGAACCAAGAAACATTTTAGTTGAATTTTCAACGCCAAAATATAAACTTTCAACAAAAACAAGAAATTTCAACAAAACACATGCATCTTCAATCAAATAATAAGATTTTTATCTAAAAATATAATCAGCAGGGAGAAAAAGTAAAAAAGAAATAGATAAAGAAGGGAAATAATAAAAACTAAAATATACTAAATTATGATAAACAATTTAAAAAAAAGTATATTATTTGAAGATGGCAGCAAAATTTCATTTTTAAAGTTCCTTAATTTTTCATTTGACTTGATCATTAACATTCAAAGACCATACTCTCAATCATGTAACATTTTTAACGTAGAATCTTTTATAAATGGAATAAAACAATTTGAAATATTGAAAGAAATGCATTTAACGTCCATGATAGTTATATAAAGCGCCTTTTTTTAGAAAATACCTGGCTTTTGCAACCCGGTAATAAACGTCGAATAGAGAAAAATTAATATTTGCAGATTTCAGCGTAAAAGTGAAGACTATTCTATTCTTTTGAGTGCACGATTTTTCCATCTGTCTAAAATATCATCATAAGAATAGGGTATCTCCGAAACTAATTAATTTCCGTTTCCATAGCGACCGTGTCATAGTTTCCTATTCCCCCCAAAAAGAACGTGTATTTAATATATTTAATTTCTTCAAATTGTACCGATAGGCATACCTCACAAAGATATCTTGTTTTCTGCAAAAGTGTTCATATTTTGACACTATTTAATTTCTTCTAATCAGTTAATACATTTTGTAACGTCTTTAAATAAATAATTGAAACATAAAAAGTATAAATTTTAATATTTTTCAAAGTTGGAAGTTATAAAAATATTTATTAATGAAAAATGGGTTAAATACATGCTTCCGTTAAATTGTACCAAGTCGATTGAGAGGAATAGGATTTTCAATTTTTCTTTTTCCGTTGAGGATTTCTTAGACGGAGGAAATATTTCGTATTTATAACAGTGCAAATTTTTTCCCTGGCCCTTTTATACCATCCTTTTCAATGTTCCTCAAAAACTAAAACAATCTGATTCATTGAAATATTCTCGAAACTGTACTCTTAAATCCCGCTAAAGGCGAGGCCAAAGGTAGGTACCCTTAAGATGGTTTAAGGTGGTATGAAAGTATAAAAGTTGGCAAGGAAACATAAAACAAGGCGCGTTCATGAGAGGACGCACGTTACTCCTCTCGTTATGTAACCAGTCAATTCTCAGAGCCAGCGGACTCTCGAGTGCAAAAGAAAAGAAAAAAAGTGAGAAGGAGAATTCTATTAGTGTGTGAGATTCGAATTTGTGTGCCGAGAACGCGGGCACACTTCTCTACATACAATAATACACCTCTTGAGGTGAGTTCGAGAGTGTGTGCGTTCCACTCTCTCTTTCACACTCACAACACATACAAGGTGGTGCGATGCGACAAGCAAAGCCTCAAAAGAGAGCTCAAAAGTCAGCTTGTGACGTCTATTTGTATATGCATTTATGTCTGTTCGTGTGACTTTTTATGGATGCCGTATGTATGTATTTAATGTTCTGTGTATTTTTGTAGGTTTGTGTGTGTGAGTGGAGCGAGTTGATCTGCGTGTGGTTTGGCGTGGGGTTGCCCGTAAGTGTGCCAAGGTGCACCTCTCGAGAAAGCCGGACCGACCGGACCACTCTACTCTATAGGCAGTGTACTTGCTTGGCTATCCCGAGAGGTCCGCTCCTATTCCATCCTACCTTATTACGATCCGTCTATCCTAGCTGATCTGTAACTAGGCGATCATGGTGAACGTGCTGATATAACTTCTAGATACATGCACAAATCTTCAGTTTTCTGTTTACTCGTTGCAGTGGTTCTCTAGCCTTTTCTGCACTTTCAAACAATTTAAGAGACTTCAAAATAATTCGAAGGATTTCAAAGGAACTCAAGAGATTTCGGAAGCTGGTGTACACCTGAATTTATCAGTGGTTGTACCCTCGAGACCAATCCATCTTTAAATGCTGTTGTACTTGAAGACTAGGTTTAAAATTTGTATTAGGATGGCTGTAACTCATCACCATTCTTTGAAGACAATATCTGAACTAACCCATTGTAAGACTCCAGGTTATGCAAAAGTATGTTTACGAGGAAAAACCTTCTGTCAATCATGAGCATTACTTCGAGGCTATGGTTATTAGTTATCATAAATTTTTGTGACAACATTTAGATATATCAAAGAGCTATAAACCTTTACAGTAATTTTGAAGATGTCATTTTTCTGCAACTGTACTTAATTGACATAACAATACGTATCAATGTAACGAAACAAAAGACTTCAGGAGCAGGTGCTCACCTGAATTTATCAGTGGTTATTTGGTTAGCCTCTTGACAAGACTGCATCTTTATACTGTTGAATTTTATGACTTTAAATTTTATATTGGGATGGTTCTAACTCATCAGTGTTCTTCGAAAACAATATCTAAACAAACCTAATTTGACACTTAAGGTTAGTCAAACGTATGTTGTCAAAGAAAAACCTTCTGTCAATCTTCTAGGCTGTGGTTATTAATTATCATCAATTTTTGTCACAAGATCTATATATATCAAAGAGCTATATACCTTCACAGTAATTCTGAGGGTATCGTTTTTTTGCAACGATAATTAATTGATATAAAAAATCGTATCAAAATAAAGTAACAAAAGGCTTCAGAAGCAGGTGTAGACCGGAATTCATCTGCAGTTAACCCTTTGAGAGCAATACATCTTTATACAGTTGTTCTCTAAGACTACGTTTAAATTTTTTGTTATCATACCTCAAACTATCAGCATTCTTTGCAAACAATATCTAACCTGAATTATATTTGGGACTTTCTGTTACTTAAATGTATTTTTTCGAAGAAAAAGCTTCTGTCAATTATAAGCATTTCTTCGAGGCTATGGTTATCAATTAACATCATTTACAGTAATGCTGAATGTATCACTTTTGCTGCAACGGTATTTAATTGATCATTTTTTTGCAGATCAAATTGATACCTTCAGATTTAGTGTGTTATGATAATGAAGAAAATCAAGAACAAAGATGTTGATTGTCAGGGTTGCTACTGGTCAGGGAATTCAGGAAAGTTAGGGAGAGTCAGAAATTTTAAACTGATCAGGGAACGTCAGGGAATATCGAGAAAAACCTGAATGAGCCATGGAATTTTTAATAATCTAAAGTTAAAGTTTATTAAATTCTCTTTTACTATTTCCCAAGCTGCATGCAAAATTTAATTTATTCATTAAAAATGTAATTATTTTGATGATAATTCGACTATTTTGGTCAAATGTTGAACCGCCTTGTTAAAAATTCATTTTTATGGTTGAAGATTTAACTGTTCTTTAGTTAAAAATGCAACTGTTTGGTAAAAAATTATTTCGTTTTCACTGAGAATTTATAGTTAAAGTTTTTCTTGCTTGAAACATCAACTTTTACATATTTCATTTCTAATGTTAAATTTTTGCTGATTCTTTTTAGAAAATTTAACTATTATGCTATAAATTCATTTTTCTTGGTTAGAAGTTCGTTTTGTTTGACTTAAATTTTAACTATTCTATTTTTGGTTAAAAATGTATCCTTTTTATTCGGAAATTCCACTATTTGGTTGAGAGTTCAACTGTATGGCCAAAAGTTGAACTTTGTTAAAAATTAATTTTTTTTAAGATTTATTATTTTAATTAAAAATGCATCTTTTCTGTTCAAAATTTGACTTTTTTGTTTTAAATTCGTTTTTTGTTGAAAATATAAATTTATAGTTTGAAAATGTTACCGTTTCGTAGAAAATTAATTTTTGTTGTTGAAAATTTAGTTATTTCTTGGAAATCCTACTATTTTTTAAAAAGTCCAATTTTTTGTTGGCCGAAAATTAAATATTTTCTTTAAAACTCGTCTTGTTGGGTAAATAATTAGTACTTTTGGATGAAAATCTTTTTTAAGTGGAAAAGTTCATGATTGAAAATACATATGTTCAAAGTTTTTTATTGGAAAATTCATCTTTGTTGGTTGAAAAAAAACTTTGGTGTTAAAAAATAATTTTGTTGTTTTTGAAGATTCATGATTTAGATTGAAAATTTATCTCATTGGTTAAACTTGATCTATTTTGTGATAAGGTTGGTTATTTATCGAAAATAAATTTCTTGACATTCAAATTAACCTGTTGCATGTTTGGCCAATAATTGATAGTTTTTAGTTGAAAGCCCAACCTTTTCGTTAAAATTCTAACTATTTGGTTGAAAATTGAACTACATGGCCAGAAGGTGAACTTTTTTTAAAATTTATTTTTTGTTTATTAAAACTGATTATTTTAGTCGAAAATACTTTTTTTTTAGAATTTATCTTTGTTATTCGAAAAGTCGACCTACTTTGTTAAAAATTCGTCTTTTTATCATAAATGTGTTGTTTTGGATTCATAATTCTGTTGTTTTTTCGTAGAAAAGTTGAGGCTTGAAAGTTTTTTTGCTTTACTGAAAATTAAATTTTTTCATTATTGGTTGGAAATTGATTATTTCTAGTCGAATATTCAACAATTTCTAGAGAATGCACAAACATTTTTTTGCATTAACATTATTGATCTTCCAGGTGCAAGGTTCATTTTATATCTAGAAGAAAAATTTATAACAGTAGAAATAAAAATTGGCCAAGTGAAAGTGAGTGACAGTAGTAACTGATATTTTGCACCAGCCCTGTTAGTAATAACAATGATTATCATCAAGCCACATGGTTATCAGCTATTAAAAAATTTTATGAATAGTTATCATTAATATAAAATTGGCACCCAACAAATTAACTATCAATAGATTATACACATATTTTCCACTTGGACGGTTCAGACCTTCGTTACATTTTCCAGGATTCATCTCTTAACTAATTCTTAGGCCGCTCTTTCCTGGTTAGGAATCTTTTTCGTTCTTCATTATTCAGTGCATCTCGAAAAGATTTACGTGACTTGAAATCTTCTACGCACTTACTTTTGACTTTTCAATCTTTCCTTTCCAATCTCGACTCGTGTAGGCGATACTCAGAAATGTCCAACCTAGACCTACAATTGGAAGGTATTACAGGATATTACTTTTGAATCCAAATCATTCTTTATCTTTATTATTAACTCTTTATCTTTATTACCAACGCTTTCCGTAAATTGGCATGTTGTACTCTCTACAACAAGAACTTTCAGTTTTGGGTCGTTCAACAATTACGTCACACTGCCCGGGGCAGGGGGGAGTGGATAGACTTTGTGACGATGCGTGACATCACAGATGGAAAATACCAATGTGAAAAGCTTTTTTTGAAATTCGTCGGAAAATGAAAATCATTTATTTTATTTTACAAAAATAGCATCTAAATAGGGACGTTAATTTCTCTTTTCTCAATTCCCCCCTATACCCCTTTTTAAATTATTCTTTTTGGTCTCTTGGTTTTAAGAAACTTGATCTTTTTGTAATGTTTTTCCCTTTAATACGAACTGAATTAATAGAACTCAATATAGGAAAATTCAAATATTTTCAATGAAAGCTAATTTGATTTCAATAAAAAGTCAACTATTATATTTTTAATTCAGAATTCATCTCTTTTTGTTGAAAATTCTACTATTTGTTTCCAGATTTAAATATTTTGTTGAAAATTGATTGTTTTTTTGGGTTAAAAATCAATTATTTTATCTTAAAATGTAACGATTCTAATTTATTTAAACATTGATCATATTTAGTTGAAAATTCATCTATTAATTTTTTTTATCGAGAATTTATCTTTTTTGGCTAAAAATTCAACTAAATGGATGAAAAGTTATAAGCTGAGGATTTCAGTTTTTCATAGAAAATTATGTTTTTAAATTAAAAATTATTTATTTTAACTAAAATTTTGACTGTTTCATTATAGGTTCACAATTGATGTTTTTTAGTTAGAAATTCAACAATTTGATTTATAATATATTTTAAATATATATATATTTTTTTTTAAATATCGTTTCTAATGTGAAATTCAACTATTTGGCTTGAAAAATCAACTACATTTTGTTGACAATTAAAGTTCTTCTTAAACATTAACTTTTTGGTTAAAAAAATGATTTTTTGCTTGAAAAATAATATTTTTGCGTTAAAAATGCAACTGTTTTCTAGAGAAATTGCCTTTTGGTTTGAAAATTCAACAATTTGGTTGACATTTTTTTCTCACTTGACTAAAAAATCTTTCCTGTTTGAAAATTCAAGTCTTTTGTTGAAAGTTGGTCTTCTTTGTTTTAAAACCAACTTCGGTAGAAATTTCACATTTTTTTGTTAAATTTTATAACTTAAATTTACAAATTATTTGAAGATATATTTCTTTAGATTAAAATTTGTTTGAAAAAAATTCGTTTTTTGTGGTTGAAAACAAATCTTTTAAACTGAATATTTAATTGTTGTTTTTGTTTCAACTGTTCGTTTGTAATATTAAACTTATCTATTTGGCATGGAAATTCAACTATTTGGTTGATATTTTTTTTTCTCTTGACTTTGTTTAAAATTCAACAAATTTTTTCAAATTTAACAGTGTTTGAAAAAATTCGTAATAATTCATTTTGCTGTTATAGAAAAATGATCTATTTGGTTGTAAATGCAACTGTTTCGTTTATAATTCAGTTTATTGTTGTTGAAAATTCAACTATGGTTAAAAATTAAACTATTTTTGGGGGAGATTAAACTACATGCTTGAAAATTTATTAATTAAAATTTTCTTCTTGTTGAAAAATCGTTCTTTCTGGGTTACATTCTTTTTTCAATACAAATTTCACCATACCATTATTTGTTAAAATTTAATGGTTTGTACTCAAAAATTCAACAATTTCAAGAAAAATGTATGCATTTTGTTGTAGATTCGTCTTTTGTGGTAAGAAATTAACTTCTGGATTGAAATTTAACTGCTTCGTTAAAAATTAACTTTTTGGATAAATTAACTTTTTTCTGAAAATGTTAGCTTTTAGTTTAGAAAATTGGAATGTTTTCTAGAACATTCGCCTTTTTGATTTGAAAATTTAACAATAAGATTGATATTTTTTCTCTTCCTGATTGAAATTATCTACCCTTTCGTTGGAAATTCGTCTTTGCGGTTTTAAAATTAATCTACTTAGGTAGGAATATTATCTCTTTTGATTCAAAATGGAAGCGTCTTTGTTTAAAATTACTTTTGATGAAAATTTAACTCTTTTGTTGAACATTCGTCTGTTTGGATAGAAAATTTGTCCCTTCAATTGTAAATTTCAACTGTTTTCTAAAATTGGTGTTTTTAGCTTCAAATTTCAACTATTTAGTTGAAAATGCAACAGTTTTTTGTTCAAGATTAATACTTTTTGTTAAAAAAATGCCTATTTCAAAATAGCTTAACGTAGTTTTTGCACAGGCCCTTAAATATAGATTAATTTAAAAACATATTTGCAGGAAGTGAACTATTTAAATGGATATTTATTTTATAGCAGAAAAACACTGTATTTTAATTTGCAAAAAAATGGTACATAATCATTAAACGAACAAAAATAATTAATTGAGGTGACTAATTAAACTGTCTGCCTCAAGCTAGCGACATTACTGATTTCACTAGCTGCATGAATCACTATTTTAATTTTTTTTGTTTGCTAACAAGTTTCCTTTCTCTGATAAGCATAACACTTCCCTTTACATGCAGTTTGGTTTAAACTTTAAAAAAAATTCCTCCGACAATAAGTTTAT
The DNA here is from genome assembly GCF_010883055.1 of Belonocnema kinseyi. Lineage (NCBI taxonomy): Eukaryota > Metazoa > Arthropoda > Insecta > Hymenoptera > Cynipidae > Belonocnema > Belonocnema kinseyi. Next base: position 49,069,062 of record NC_046664.1, read on the forward strand.
TTAAAATGTACTTAAAAAATGTGAAAATCAAAAAGATGAACTTTCAGCTAAAAAGATTAATTTTCTACTGAAAAATAAGAATTTTTAACAAAATAGGTACATTTTGAACCGAACAGATGAGTTTTTAACTAAGATGATAAATCTTAAGTAGATTTATTAGAGCGTTATCTAAAGTTTGGTCGAGTTACAAAAGGGCTGAGGATTTAGAAGTTGAGATAAGTAAAATCCAAAATCGCATTTTATGGACGTGAGGCCTATCTCAAGGTATTGAAAATGTAACATATTTTAGCATAACGCCTTAACGGTTCGGACAAATTTTTTCAAAAACTTAGACACGGCAGAAGGACGCAATACTGAGATTCTGTGAAAATTTCAGAATTTTTATCCAATTCGTTTATGAAGTAGAGTCCTGAAAGTACAAAAGAACAGATAGGTCCGATAGGTTAACACTCTCACACGCATTCAATTGATCGAGATGAAGTTGGAGCATCTTCAATTGTTCTTCGGATGGATAGCTCTTTTTTTGAATTCATCCGTATAATACCTTAAAGAAAAAATTAGATTCTAACAAAATATTTCAAACTTCAACCAAGCAATTTAATTTTTAACCGAAATAGACGAATTCTCGACAGAAAATAAAATAGTTCATATTTCAACACTAAAAGTCGAATACTGACCAAAATATATGAATCCAAATCAAAAACAGATGATTAATTTTCAACGAAACAATTGCATTTTTAACGAAGAAATATTAAGTTTCTACCAAAAGAGATGAATTTTCTAAAAAAATAGATTAATTTTTAATCAAAAGCATTAATTTTCCAATAAAAAGATCGATTTTCTACCAAAAATGACAAATTTCCAACAAAATAAAATAATTTTAAACCAGATAGTTGAATTTGAACGAAAAAGATTGATTTTTAACCAATAAGATTAATTTTCTAACCAAAAAAACCGAATTTTCAACCAAATATTCAACTGTTCAAACAAAAAGATAAATTTTCAAACAGTAAGATGAATTTTTGATCAAAAAGATTAGCTTTCTACTGGAAAAGACGAATTTTTAATGAAATTGTTAAAGTTTCTAATAAAAATAGGTAAATTATCAATAAAAAATGGAATAATTAAATTTTCAATTACAAAATTAATTTTGAACAAAAAACCGGATTTCCAACTAAAAAAAGATTTTATAATAAAGTAGTTGAATCCTAAAACAAAACAAATTATTAATTGTCAACCCAACAGTTGCATTTTTAACAACAACAACAAAATTTCTACCAAAAGATATTAATTTTCAATAAATGTGATAAATTTTTAACCAGGAACATAAATTTTCAACAAAATACTTAAATTTTCAACTAAAAATTTTAATTTTCTACCAAAAAATATGAACTTTCAACAAAATAGTTGAACTTTCAACGAAAATGCTGAAAATTTCACCCAAGAAGATTAATTAGATAACAATAAAAAAATTTAACTAAATAGTTGAAATTTATACTAAGAAAGGTACATTTAAATCAAAAAATGGAATTTTTAAATTTTGAGATAAAAATTAATTTTCTAATAAACAGAAAAATATTTGTATTCAAATAGTACAAATTTCAATCAAAGAGATGAATTTCCAAATAAAATTATGAATTTCTGACCAAGAATATGAATTTTTAACAAAATATTTGAATTCTCACCCGAAACATATTATTAGTTGTTAACCAAATAGTTGCATTTTTAACAATAACCAAAAATTGAAAGGGAATTTTCAACCAAGGTAGCTGAATTAAAAAAAAAGTTAATTTTCAACCAAGAAAGATTAATTATCAACCAAACTGCTAAATTCCTAATGAAAAAAATGAATTAATTGTTAACCAAACAGTTGCATTTAGAACCAAATAGTTGTATTTACAAGCAATATAGACGAATTCCAAACAAAAAATTTGAATTTTTAACGAAACAGTTGAATTTTTAAATAAAAATGTAGCAGTTCAACGTGTAGCTTTTGAAATTGATTTTCAACAACGACAACAAAAAAATAATGTTAAACTAAAAAGATGAATCAGTTGAAAATTCATTTTCTGCAAACAAAACAAAGAACGAATTTCTAACAAAACATTTTAATTTGTAACCAACGAGATGAATATCTGAATAAAATGGTACATCTTTAACCAGAAAAGTTAATTTTGATCAAAGTAGTTGAATCCTCCACCAAATCAGATTATTAATTCTCAACTAAACAGTTGCATTTTAAGCGAAGAAGAGGCGCATTTTTTATAACATAAAGAATGGATATTTAAACAAAAAAGTTAATTTTCGACCGAGAGAGCTAAATTTTTAACTAAAAAGGATAATTTTCAACCAACAAAATATTGTTCTTCTACCAAAAGAGATCAATTTTCATAAAAAACTTCAGTTTTTGATATGAAAAGTTGAATTTTTTTAAAAACATTTGACTTAAGATCGCAAAAATCTGAATTTTCAGCAAAAAAATGTAATTGTCAACTAAAAAAGATGAATTTTTTTTCCAACAAGAAATATGAATTTCAGATAAAAAGTCAAATCTTTCAGAAAAAATTGGTTTTTTAATCTGGAAAAGATAAGTTTTCAACCAAAAAATTAATTTTCGACCAAAAAATATTAATCATCAACCAAATAGCCTAATTTTTTAGGAAAAAAATATAGTTTCAAATAAAGAACAATTATCAATAACAAAAAGAATGTTCAACCAAAAATAGTTTGACTTTCTGATTGGTTTCTATTCATTTAGTTCAGATATAAGTAAAAAAATAAGAAAAGGGCATAGTTTCTTGAAAGTAGGAAAAAATATAACTTCTTTAAAAAAGGGGAAAAGTGGAAAATGGGGAAAGAGTGAGAAATCTGATATTTAATAGCATATTTTACCATATATGACTATAGATTTCATACATAGATGAAATAATTTTTGTTTTTGTTAATAAAATCTAAAATGAGATTGATTTAAAAAAGTAAAGTGGTATTTTCCTTAATAAGGTAACTGTAGTAAAATTTGCTAACAAAAGTTACTTGAAAAAAGTTGTTTTAAAATGCACTGGAACCTGTATTTGTGAACGGTTTTGTGCACGGCCCTCAGTGGCCTCTGAAACATGTCCAGGGACTCCTAACGTAAACAGGCAGGGTCTCTTGAATCATCTCTATTGGATTTGGACGCATGACTCTACCTGATGCAACTAAGGCGCTGAGAGTGCGGCCGTCATGCTGTTTGTCACACTAGACTGAGTAACGCCTTTCTCTCTCGATGCCGCTCTCCCCTCATCTAAAATTTCCGAGGACAAAAATTCTAGGAACGCAAAAATGAAATTTACTAAAATCCAGGTGTCAGTGTATCTAATAACACACGATGGAAACAAAGACATAAAAGAATCTTAGAATACGCAACATCTCAGAATCCAACACTTTCTCACTCTACCTCTGCAAGAGAGTAAATGTTAAAAAACAATGAGGACGGCCAGAAAAACTATTACATCAAATCTTGTAATACATGAGGATGCAGACACGAGAATTCTAATTAAGACGTCACTTTCATTTTCACCAGTAATGAGCATGATTATGATTATACCTTCTCTTCGGCTTCAACGCTTCTTGAAGTGAAAGATCTCCTTTTTAAACTGAAATTTTCATTTATGTTCTATTTTTACGGCTCCCTACATTTGATTTAGTAAAAATCCAACTAATTAAATCAATACCAAGGATTTTCATTGGTAAACAAGTTTTTTTTATTTTTCACTGATTGAAACAGTAAAATACATTTTATTAGGAATATTTTACATTCTTGTGTTTTTTGTGTTGCTTGTTTTCTCATGCTGGCTTCATAAAACAGAATAAAAATGTCGACTAACTATTCATGTTTAGATTTATTGGTTTATTCGTTTATAAAGTTATATAAATATAATTTTTCTTAGAATCTTGGGAAAAGTCAAAAAGATATGAAAAATTTTCAGATGTCAAATCAAATTGTTGAATTTTAAATTAAAAAAATAAGAATTGTCAACAAAAAATTTATTTTGTATAAAAAGACAGTTGAATTCATCAAGAAAATACAAATTTTTAATAAAATAGTTGAATTCTCAACCAAAAAAGATTGAGTTTTTACCAGTTCTATTCGTTTTATTTAAAAAAAAAGCAATTTTAATATTTACCAAAAGAAAATAATTTTTCACAAAAAAGTTGATTTCTAACCATATAATTAAATCTTTAACAAAATACCTTTAATTATGTTTAATCTATTCCTAAAAAAACCTTGGAATTTTTAAAATACCTCAAATATTTAAAATTCTTCGAAATACTTTGAAGTCCCTTAAAATATTTAAAGTTCTTGAAATATCCTTAGAATCTATAAAAGTGCCCTGAAATGTCTTAAGCTCCCTTTAATTTATTAGAATCTATTGAAAATTCCGTGGCATATTCAAAAATATTAAAAATCCTGTGAAATCCCTTAGTTTTTTCCAAACAATACAATATTTCCAATCCCTTTAAATCATTTTGGAATCCTTTGTAGTTTTTTAATTTTCTTGAAAATTCCTTGAAATTTGTCAAAGTTCTCTAAAATCCTCTTTTATCCCACCAATTCATTTAAATCTATTAAAAATTCCCTGAAATATTTTTAAATGCCTTAAAATTTTTCAAATCCTTAAAAATCTTTGTATTAGCCTTTCATTTTTTCAAAGGTTTTAAAAATCCCTTGAAATTTTGCAAAGTTCTTGAAAATTTATTAGTTTACTTAAAAATATCATAAAATCGTTTAAATCACTTTAAATTCATTGGAGTTTTTTTAAATACCTTAAAATATTGTAAATTCCTTGAAATCTCTTGAAAACTCTTGAAATTTTTTTAAGTTCTTGAAAATTTCTTGGAATCTTTAAAATTATTTCAAATCCTTTGGAATCCTTTGGATTTTTTTTAAAATACCCTAAAAATTGTGATCTTATTGAAATTTGTATAACTCTTTGAAATTTTTTTAAGTTCTTAAAAATTACTTAGAATCTTTAAAAATACCCTAAAATTCTCTAAAATGTCGTAAAATTATTAGAAATTCCTAGGAATGTTTTAAGATACCTTTTATATATTGTAAAATCCTTGACAAAAATTTAAATCTTAGAAATACCTTAAAAACTTTAAAAATCTCTTCCATTATTTGAAATTTTTAAAGTTCCAAGAAATCTTAAGAAATTAATTAAAATACATTAATGATAGCCTTCAAAAGAACTTTAAATTATTGAAATTATCGGATATCGTTTGAAATATTATTCAATTTCTTTATAAAATCTTTGAAATCTTCTGAATGACATCCTAAAAGATATCTTTAAAACTGCATGGAATTTTCGAAATCTTTGAAATCCTAAGAAAATATATTTTTTTTAATTCTTTTCAATTAATAGAAATATTTTAAAATGTTAAAGAAATTGAATTAAATCTTTTTAAATCCGGTAAGAAGTCTTGGAAATTTCTTGAAGTCCCTTGGAATCATTAAAAATACCCTAAAACCTTTCAAATCATATGAAATCGTCTTAAAATCCTTCTTATTATACACAAACTAAAACAACGAAAAAATTAATGAAATAAGACGTTTGTTCTGGTAATTATTTGATTTTTCAATTTTAATATAAATAATAATAAGGTTTAAATTTTTATATTTAATTCCTCGAGAAACGAATCAGATTATTGTTTTGACTTACAAAATTTAAGAATGGTTTATATTAAAATATTGTCATTATGTACAAGCAATTATAATTCTAAAATTTGAGTGTATTTCTTAACCTCGGAAATGATTATTTTTACACTTATTTTAATTAATATTATTAGAAAAATGATATTTTATGTTGATCTGAAATACTGTTAAATTAAAAAAATCAATTGATTTAAAAAATTTTGAAAATGCTCGAACTCTGAGACTTTTTTTTCATCAACAAAGTGATCACGATAAATTCTTTGTCTTTTTTAATAATATACATATCCGCACATAGAATTTTCAAATCCCGAAAAAAGTGGTCTCAAAAATTGTCAAAGTGCACTCACTTTTTGAATTCTTAGCAAAAATGGCTGCTTAACGAACTCGTCCTATCTTTTAGGACTTAAAAAAAGTGTGCCAAAGATCGATTTGATCTGTTAATTTTTTCGAGAGTTATAGTGTTTACGGACGGGCGGACGGCCGGATGAATGGACAGACAGACAGACAGACAGAGGCTTTCGTAAAAACTTGATTTTCGGATTCAGGGGGTCTCGAAACGTGGAGATCCGTTAAAACACTGTGGTGGCAAATTTCTGACAATTCTAATACTTTCTCAATCATCAATAATGAGAATGTAAAAAGTTTGACAGCCTGAAATGTTATTATCACTGATATTGTTAAATTTTCAGAAGTATTTGGATAGTTCAAAACAAGTAAAAAATCTCAAAAACTATCAAATAAAACTTAAGAGAAGAATTCCAAAACTGAATGTTAGAATAACATTTTTTTCCACCTACGACTAGACTCTCAATTGCTATTTGCATATAAATATACTTGAATGAAAATAAAAGTAGATACTCATTTCTGAAAAAGGCAAATCTTTACAACTTATATTTGAATATCTACTGATTTAAGCTCAATTATTTTAATTTTATTAGTGCTAAAAAATTTATTCGGGCATTGTTTTATCTCAAATTTCCAAATAATAAACCAGAAATTTCTAAATTTTTTTTGTTTAACATGATTCTTACCGCATCACTGCAACGAGATTACCACAACTTTTCCGCAGCTTGACCCACGCGACAGTTTCACCGAGTTTCACTTTTTCAGCCACGATTCGTTTATCATTGTGCAATGACTCAGTAACAAATTAAAATTATTAGGCAATACTTCTTCACGGAAATTTGAATCCATTGAGTTTTTGGTGAGCAATAGAGAGTAAGAAAAATCTCATTGATTTTTGAATCTAAAGAAATATTAAAAGAAATATAATTGGGCTGAAGTTTCTGACGCCCGAGACGAATTTTTAATTAATTTTTTTATTTGCATAAAAATAGAGGATGATATTTAAAAAATTAATTTTCATATTCAGACTTGCTAATTCTTCTATGAAATATAATGCAAGCAAAAAAAATCTACTGCTCTTTAAATTCGGATTTCAAAACAAATCATCCAAGAGATTTTAATTAAATTTTCTATGTCCGAAATAGTGTCCAATTTTAATACAAAATAAAAAAGTCAACTTTAATATAAAATCCAAAATGTGTAACGTTTTTGAACTTTAGATCTGAAATTATATATCCCAAGGGTCGTAGCAGAAACCCTAAAATGAAATTTTCGATATCTGAAAAAGTTGACATTCCAGTTAATAAACAATCAAAAATTGCACCGTTTTTGGACTTTAGATTTGATAACATATTTCTAATAAAAAATCTGAATTTTTCAATTAAAATTTGAAATTTTGAATTTAGTTAAAAAATTGATCGTGTAAAATTGTTAAATTTTGATGTATAAATAAATATTAAAGACCTATTATTTCTAAAAACAATTCGAGTAAGCTGAAGAGATATTTATGAGTTTTGAAAAGTTTCGAAATGAATAAAAATTATTTGAAATAATCAAAATGAAGTATACGTATACCGTCAAAATCTGGCTATTCGTGTATACATTTTAATGCAAATAGCTCACGGCCTAATTTAAAACAAAATATAGATATTCACAGACTTTGAAAAAAAATTAGAAGCTTTTTAAGAACTGTGACAGGCTTCAAAGAAAAAAAAAATATTTTCTTAAGATTCCTAAAAAAATGAAAAATAATTTTTTATTTTGTAAAATTAAATTTAAACGAAGTTTTAAAAACAGCTGAAAAGATTTTTTAAATTGTTCAAATGAATCTGGGATTTTAAAGAAATATATTTATTTTGCAGGATTTTCAAATAATTGAAAAAAAAAACTAATCATTTTTTAAGACTTTTAGAACTTTTAACAAAAGTTCACAAATAATTAAAAATCTAGAAAAATATAAAACAGCATATAGATTTTTCGAGATTTTTAAATAAAATTTTGAAGCTTTTTAGAAATTCTTTAATTATTTAAAATTAAAATAATTTAACTAATAATTTAAGAAGTGTTAAGTTTATGAAAAAATGTAATCTTTCAATTTTTAATGTTTCTTGCTTAAAATTGCATACAATTATTTGCAGTTCATTCTTCATTGCTGCGAATGGATAAATTTTCAGATTTAGAGTCAGAAAAAATAGTGTTTACGTATTGATGTTTTTTCTTGATTCCGCACCGGGACCAGATTGTATCAAAACCTTCTGATGGAAGAAGTTTTCTTCAAGCCATCAGCATTTGGCCCGTATTTTCACCTCATATTTGAAGTCGGAAGAGCCGATTACAGAGTGGTTGGTGGAAGGGCGCACAATACTCCTGCCGAAAATAGGCAACTTAGCTGACCCGAAGAACTACAGGCCAATATCTTGTTTGAACACGCTTTATAAGATATTCACAGCTATCCTAAATGATAGGATTGTTCGGGCAATTGAACCTGTGTGGCAAGAAATGAATGAACAACGAGGCTCAAAGAAAGGCGTAGCCGGGTGTCGAGAGAACCTGCTCATCGATAGATTTGTCTGTAAAGATGCAGCATTCTACCAGCGTGACCTATCGATGGCCTGGATTGATTATCGGAAAGCTTTCGATTCGACATCCCATAGACTTATCATCTGTCT